>NW_021636974.1:0-77342 GCF_004799145.2 Neltuma alba | reverse complement strand
CATGTGTTCTGCAATTCAGAGAACTCCAGATTATGTCACTTTCATCTATAGAGCTGCAGTAGATGAGAGAAAGATGATGTGTGGAAGGCATACCTTTCCCTGATAAAAAGGTTAAGGAGAAATGTTAAGGCTATGCAGATGCATATTAGAAAGGGAGGAGGTAGAAGTGCTGGAACTCAAAAAGAAAGAAAACTCAATCCTAAGGATCATGAGGAGGAAGTACAGTGGCAGAAAGAGGGTAGTGATGTTGCAGAGGAGATGTTGGCGAAGGTCTTGGTGGCTGGCCTCAAAACAGCCACCAGAGATCATGAAGCTCCTACCATGGAACTATCAAGGCATGGAGAGAGCCTTGACAGTTCTTCCCGAGAGGCCTATAGAGAAAGGTGGTTCTCGAGAACTATTCTGATAAAGACCTTAGTTTTGGTTTTGCTAGGATTCAAAATCTGGAAATACCTTTATCATCATACATGAATTCTAACATTCTTCCCATTTTTGATGAAATTAAACGAAACAAAAGAATGCAATACTAAAACAAAACCTTGCAGATTTTTTTTAAAAAAAACGAGAGAGAGACTTGAGGATTATAACTTGATAGCAACTTGATTTAAGAGTTTGTAAGTATAAACACAGAAAACATAAAAACAATAAGCGTTCACAATGTATAAATTGAAAAAGAAACTCAATAATCAATCCAATGTCGTCAGAGCTGCTACCGGTGCTACTCTTCTTCTACCCCCGGGTACGTAGGGATAGGAGTAGAAGTAGGGGGTTCTGAGGGTTCAAAGGCAGGAGTAGAGGGCTCTGTAGTAGGTAGCTTTAAAGATGGTGAGAGAGGAACTCATCCAAAGTGAAGGTTGGTCCTGGAGCAACAGACAGGTAAGTAGTCACCAGTGTTCTGAGATCTAACATCTGCCTCTCTAATGCATCAAACCCTTATTGATGTTCTTCTCCAAAACAACCATAGCTGTCTATGGGAGAGTAAGGATGTCATTGATGCTTCCAAGCTTTTGGTTTGTTAGTTCCCCAAACTCCTTGGCCAGGCCATACAATCTTGCCTGAAATGCTTGTAATTCTGACCAACGTATTTGAATTGTTGCAACCAAGGAAGGATGAGCTGTGGATTGTACTGGCCCAACTGAAGATTGTGCCTTATCTTATGGCTGAGATTCAGTTGTAAGAGGTTGCTTTCTTTTCCTTTTTTCTCTTGGTAATGTCCTTTTGTGTAAGTGAGAGGGGGGAGACAAACATGCATCCTGTGCAGATGGGCTACCAAACATGGGAATCTGTTCTTCCTTGTCTTCGGGCTCAAGATGTTGGACGTCATGAATACTGAGAAAGTAGGAGAGAGCGAGCTAGGGATATGGGATAGGAGTTGATGCTGATTGCTTTAGGCAAAAAATTTCATTTCATTATAAATCAGTGCTCTAGTATTGATTTTCTCCCACTCACTATTCTAGCCAACAATATGCAATCTTCTTGATTCAAGTGAGTGAAGCCTTGACCCTCATTTACCATGCATCTTGAGTAGATGTAGTGAATTAACCTGAAGTAAGTAATACACATCTCACTCGGACTAAAACAATTGGCAGGATAGGTGCTACTCTGCTTGAGAATTTTGTAAGCTTTGGCCGAAATCATTTCTTTCTTAGCCTCATGTTCAAGTGTTCCTAAGAAAGTGTTTGATGATATCAGCATCCACCTTAATATCCCTTCCTCTCAGCTCAAAAGTCAAGTAGCTTTCCACATTCCCTCTATTTGAGTCATTTGTGTCATTAATATCCATATTGCAGTAGAAATGCCTCACAATTTCAGAACTATAAGACATATTCATACTCAACTACTTTGTATAATGTTCCATTGGATGGTGAGGTCCAACTTAGTTTTCCCATTATTCTTCAATTCTTCTAGGTTCAAATAAATTACTGGGCAAAAATTTCTGTTAGCAAAGTCGCCTTATACTTCCCCATATCAGTCCCACTATGTAGGTTTCCTTCTAGAAATTGTCCATGGAAACTATTAGAAGGCATTGAGGTACTCGAAGGATTACCTTGAGGAGTAGGAGTAGAGAGAGGTCTTGATTCTTCGTTTGCCTCTTTCTCTAGCTTGACTACTGATCCTTTGAATATCTTGTCCGTGAATCTTGGGTCAGACTCTGTCTCTGATCCTTCAAGGACTACAGGAAGTTTTGAAGTTTCATGGGAAGTGGCAGAGGCTTTACTTTCTCTGATTTTCAGTGTTCTAGTTTCTTCTTGTTGGCTCATGCTTTCTTTTTGGACCTTGGCCTAAGTCTCTTATTTTGGATGGGATTGGATTGTTATGGATGATTCTGGGAACTATCTCCATCTCCACTCTGGCCTAGGTTCTTAGTTCTCGCCATTTGTGCTAAACAGAAGTGCGACTTAAGGATTGCAAATTTGATGAGTTCAAATGTGTTTGTAAAGGTTGGATCAAGGTGGGTAAAGTGGTTTTGATCGAATTCAAGAAAGTCTCTGAGGTGAACTGAGAGAAGGATACGCGCACCATCCCATTCTCGAGAACATTAGCGAGAAAACAAATGAGAGTTTTAGGATATGATGAAAACCAGATGGCTTTGCGGTGTGGGGGGACGAGAGAATTTGTACCATTTAGCGCATGTGGCAACCAAGAAAGACTTATTAATTTCATTAATTAAACAAAAAAAATATAAGCATTAATAAAAAAAAATTATCATAATTCTTTTGATACATGCTACTTTAATGGTTGTAAAAGATGAATATATCATTAGAATTATTTTTATGTAAATATATATATTTAATCCAATTTTGTAAAAAATTATGCGTCATGTAGCGCATGCGATTCTTTCTGACTTTGCCCAGACCCGGGAAAAATAACATAATATTATGCATGCGGTATCATCTAATTTCCTCTTAAGACAAACACTTAGTAAAAAGATATGGTGGAAAAAATGATGTCATGTAACACAAGCAATATCGCACGTAGTGTCATTCAATCTCCTCTTGAGACATGGTGGGAAAATGACGTATATAGTGCACGCGGTTCCTTTAATTAAAAAAAAAACTAGAAACATTAGTGGAAAATAAGATTAATTCTTTTATAGATGGTTACTTTAAATTGTTGTAGAAATATAATATGCCACTAGAATTCTTTTTAGGTAAATATATGTGTGCATATATTTCATCCCATTTTAGACCTACTGTTAGAAGAAATATGTGGTGGAAAAATGATGTCATGTAGCACATGCAATATCGCTTCCGACTCTGCCCAGACATGGGAAAATGACATAATATTATGCAGAATGTGATATTCTCTTGCCCCCATACCGCAGAGCCATATGGTTTCATTATATCCCAAAAACTCTCATCTTTCTCGCTAACGTTCTCGAGAATAGGATGGTGCACGTGGGCTCTTTCTAAGCTGTTCATCTGCTTCCTTCTCTTAGTTTCACCTCAGAGACTCTCTTGAATTTGATCAAAACCACTTTTACCCACCTTGATCCAACCTTTTACAAACACATTTGAACTCATCAAATTTGCAATCCCTAAGTCGCACTCTCTGGTTAGCACAAATGGCGAGAACTAAGAACCTAGGCAAGAGTGGAGATGGAGATAGTTCCCAGAATCATCCATAACAATCCAATCCCATCCAAAATAAGAGACTTAGGCTAAAGGTCCAAAAAGAAAGCAGTGAGCCAACAAAGAAGAAACCTAGAACACTGAAAATCAGAGAAAGTAAAGCCTCTGCCACTTCCCATGAAACTTCAAACTTCCTGTAGTCCTTGAAGGATCAGAGACAGAGTCTGACCCAAGATTCACGGACAAGGATATTCAAAGGATCAGTGGTCAAGCTAGAGAAAGAGGCAAACGAAGAATCAAGAAACCTCTCAATCTACTCCTACTCCTCAAGGTAATCCTTCCAGTACCTCAACGCCTTCTAATATTTTCCATGGACAATTTCTAAAAGGAAACCTAGATAGTGGGACTAATATGGGGAAGTATAAGGCTGACTTTGCTAATAGAGAATTTTTCCCCGATAGTTTATTTGAACCTAGAAGAATTGAAGAACAATGGGGAAACTAAGTTGGCCCTCACCAATCCAATGGAATATTATATGAAGTGGTTGAGTATCAATGTGTCTTATAGTCCTAAAATTGTGAGATATTTCTACTTTAATATGGAGATTAATGACACAAATGACTCAAATAGAGGGATTATGTAAAGCTATCTAACTTCTAAGCTAAGAGGAAGGGACATTAAGTTGGATGCTGATATCATCAACACCATCTTAGGAACACTTGAACATGAGATTAAGAAAGAAGTGACTTCAGCCAAAGCTTACAAACTTCTCAAGGAAAGCAACATCTATCCCGGCCAATTGTGTTTTAGTTCGAGTAAGATGTGTGATTACTTCAAGGTTATTCACTACATCTACTCGAGATGCATGGTAAATAAGGGTTGAGGCTTTACTCACTTGAATCAAGAAGATTGCATATTGTTGGCTAGAATAGTGAGTGGAGAGAAAATCAATAGTAGAGCATTGATTTATAATGAAATAAATGAAAAATTTTGCCTCAGGAAATCAATATCAACTCCTATGCCATATCCCCATCTCATCTCCTACTTTCTTAGCATTCTTGACATCCAACATCTTGAGCCTAGAGACAAGGAAGAACAAATTCCCATGTTTGTTACAGCGCATCTAAACAAGATACACGTCTGTCTCCCTCTCACTACTGCATAAAGAACATTACCAAGAGAAAAAGAGAAAAGAAAGCAACCTCTTACAATTGACTCTCAGCCACAAGATGAGGCACAATCTTCAGCTGGGCTAGTGTAATCCACAACTCCATCCTTCCTCGGTTGCAACAATTCAGAATATGTTCCAGTCAGAATTACAAGCATTTCAGGCAAGATTGTATGGCATGGCCAAGGAGTTTGGGGAACTAATAGGTCAAAAGCTGGGAAGCATCAACGACATCCTTACTCTCCATAAACAAGCTATGGTTGTTTTGGAGAAGAACATCCATGAAAGGTTTGATGCATTGGAGAGGCAGATGTTAGACCTCAGAACACTAGTGACTACGTACCCGTCTGCTCTAGGACCTTCTTTTACTTTTGATGAGCTCCTCTCTCACCCATCTTCAAAGCTACCTACTACAGAGCCCGCTGCTCCTGCCTTTGAACCCTCAAAACCCCCTACTTCTACTCTTATCCCTATACAACTAAGGGGAGAAGAGGAGCAGCACCAAAGTAGCCTTGATGACATTAATTGATTATTGAGTTTCTTTTTCAATTTATACATTGTGAACATTTGCTGTTTTTATGTTTTCTGTGTTTATGCTTACAAAACTCTTGAATCAAGTTGCTATCAAGTTATAATTCTCAATTTTTAAAAAAAAATTTGCAAAGTTCTATTTTAGTATTGTATTCTTTTGTTTGGTTTAATTTCATCAAAAATGAAAAGAATATTAGAATTCATGTATGACGACAAAGGTATTTTCAGATTTTGAAATCCTAGCAAAATCAAAACCAAGGTCTTTATCGAAATAGTTCTTAAGAACCACCTTTCTCTGTAGGCCTCTCGGGAAGAACTGTCAAGACTCTCCCCAAGCCTTGATGTTTTATGGTAGGAGTTTCATGACCTCTTGGTGGCTATTTAAGGCCAATCACTAAGACCTTCGGCCAACATCTCCCCCACACCATCACTACCATCTTTCCTCCACTATACTTCCTCCTCATGATCCTTAGGATTGAGTTTTTCTTTCTTTTGAGTTCCAGCAATTCTCCCTCCTCCCTTTCTAACATTCCTCTACACAGCCTTAACACTTCTCCTTAACCTTTTTATGAGGGAAAGGCATAGCTTCCACACAATCATCTTTTTCTTATTTGTTATGGCTCCATATACGAAAGTGATATAATCTAGAGTTCTATGAGTTGCAGAACACATGCTTGCATGAATTAAATTGCCAGAACCATGCCAGATATTAACAACTACTTCTCTAGTCCGCCATAGTGCCAAACCAACTCCTCTTCCTCTGGGCTTGACATAGAATTCATCTTTCATGCCACACATCCTGGTTTCCGTCAGGAAGACTACCGAGGATTTATTCTTGTTACATTCTTCCATACCAATTGATAATTTTCCAGGTTGTACCAATAGGAAATCTATGGCAAAACACTAGCCCTCACATTTTCTCGTCTAGTTTTACCTAATTTGATCAAAATTTCATGTCAAAAAAATTTGATAAATGGGAAATAACAAATTTTGATTCTTAGCTCACCTTTCTCCTACGCTTAGGAGCCCCTACTATAGGTGGCACATCAAAATCATTGTATCATGGATTTGTGTTTCCTATTCTTTTTAAAACTTTTGTCTTTAAAGTTCTTGTCAAATTTTTATCACCCCTATCATTCTTATCATTGCTATCACCATCCTGACCATCACCATCATTACCATCAAATGTGGTTGATGTATCAATTGCAACGGTGTTAGGCATTTCCAGTTTGTTGGTAGGTGTAGCAAAGATCTCCAAATGATCAGTTGTGCGGGTGTTATGACCATCACCATCATTGCTATCAAATGTGGTCGATATATCAGCTGGAAGGATGTTAGGCATTTCTGGTAAGTTGGTAGGTAGAGCAAAGAACCCCAAATGATCAGTTGTACGAGCGTTATGCATCTTTGATTGGTTGGCAGGTGTAGCAACAGCCTCTAAACTATAAGTCGTAGAGGTGTTAGGCATCACCAGTTGATTATCTACTAATCTTGCCCACCTCATATTCGAACTTGTTATACACGAAAACAAAACAGAGGGGCTGGCTGATTCGCGCTTAAGTGGGACCACGGTAAGCTTTGACAACCAATCCTCCTCTATAACAAGCTCCCCATCAAAATATTGTTGAGGTGCCATTTGTGGGAGATGGTGCACAGCATATTCTTTGAGCACAACAGTGGTCCACGATCTGCTTAAAGCCCTTTGGTGGGTATAGGGTTTAGGGAGCACCATAACTTGGTATGGCTGCCAAATCACCTAAGAAAAGGGGGAAAAATGATCTTAAATAATTTTTTAGTGCATTTGAAAAGTTCTAGTGGCAAGTTTCAGGGGAGAAGAGTGTAGACGTTACCTCACTAGGATCTAACTCTAAAAAGAGCTTCAATACCTCTTCCATAGTCAGACAACGCTTACCACAAAAAACTGAGAACTTCCTATTTTCACCACCTATTCTAGCATGTAGAAAGAATCATACATCCGAATGTTGCAAGTTATCAAGGCAAACTAGGACCACTTTTGGTATGTGGGTAATAACAATATCCAAAAAAATGGAATAAAGTAAACATTCATATTCAAAATATTTATAAAAACAAATAAATGTCTTTTTTAAAATATAAAAATTAAAAAAGACATTAAGGAGATTACTAATAATCCAAACACAACCAAATAGGTTAGTGTGTTTATCTACTTTGCATGTTTTTAAACTTGAGTGAAGATTCACCCAGTTTGCAGCTCCAAGCATGGGATTTTATTTGCTATACCTCCCTAAGAAGATTGATAAAGTTTTTGTGAACTTTGCATTTCCCCAATTTCTAGAAGATCATGCTTCCTATGTCGAGGAGGGTTGCTGCTCAACTTGCACGATCCACTATCTCCTCGTCACACCATTGATAAAATTGATCAAACCTTGGATGCTAACAAATTACACTCTAAGGAAACCTCAACAAGTCTCACAACATCCACCGTTTATAGAACTGGGACTACCGGCTCAAAAACAACTAGTTTACCATTAATTGCCCTTGTTTTTTTCCCCAAGGCACAGCTATATCCTCTTTTCTCAGCAAAATCAATGAAAACAATCCCAGCTTTGATGTATTTTATTAGTCAAAAAAGACTAATGTGTTTTTATACACAGAAATTATTAATGCTATGCAGGATTTCGTATATGAAAAAATATCAGTGCTCAAATTATGTTTCTAGATGACATCATTTTATACATAAAAAGTAGCAACGATAATTTTAAATTTAGAAAATCTCATTCTTAAAATTATTCTATATTATTTCTTAAATATGGATCTTTTGCTAAACTTTTTATTTAATTCATGATAAAAGGGAAAAAAAATTGGAAAAAAAAAAAGATTATGACAGATGGGGAAAGAGGGAAAGGCCATTAGAAAAAGTAATGCTGCAACTTTCTTTAAAAAAAAGAAGAAGATGCTTAGCTGTACGGAATTCGAAATATGAATGAGAAAAGGACACTTCCTGCCGTACGCCGCAGATCATTCACGTCCCAATTTACTCTTACAAAAAAAAAAGCTTTATATCTTATTTTATTTGTAGCGATTTAAATTCATTGATGTCATGTTAGGCTAGGGCGACCGAAGAGAAATAATGCTATAAAGACTCGTATAAATCTTAGGTTCTCATTTAAAATTAAATTCTGCGATTGAAATGGCATTATCTTCAGTCACCCAGGCCAATGGCCGTTGACGGTATTGACCTTTTTTCTTAAAAAAAAAAAAAAAGTTACGTGAAATATATTTTAACATTATCTCTATCTCCCTATGAACAACGGCGTGGCCCAATTATTTATTTTTTTTTTCAAAAAAAGCGACCCGAACTTTCTGACTTTTATATTGTTTTGGTTACAAAGCCATATTTTCGTCTCCCTTTCTGGTATAATTTTTTCTTTTCTTCCCATATTTATGAGAATTTCCCTATCCCTCCCATCTCGTCCACGTAAACCAAAAATTAAAGCCTATGGCTATAACGCTGAATTAGGATCTGGGTAACACATATCATATGTGTGCGCAAAACTTAATTGTTATGTTGATTAAACAAAAACTTAAAAGGCACGCAACTAAATTCATGTTACAGAAGGATAAATCCCAAAGATGCTATTTTTATGTTTCCCACATGACCACCATCATGTGTTGACTTATAAAGTCATAAAGAGTGCACAACCAACCTGGCCAATGGACACTAGCCATGATTGCCTTTGCCAACCCTATCTTCCCCTAATCATCTGAACCGTCAAATAAAGTGATCATCATATTTTACCTAAATTTCTTATATATTTCACGCCCCCTGTGATTGCGAATTATTACATTGGAATTTTTTTTGGAAAAGTACCAAAAAAAACCAATTACAATATTTAAATTTTTAAAAATAAACTATTGGGTTATTAAACAGTCTTCTTTTTTTTTCATAACAAAATAGCCATGCTTTCCATTACACTAAAACTGAATTACAGAAGCAAATAACTCTGGAATCCTACCAAGAGTCATTATAGTATACAATCCCATAATAATTAATAATCATACAACAAACAAACTTGCCTTAGAAAATAACTCTGTAATCCTACCAAGAGTCATTATAGTATACAATCCCATAATTAATTATTAATAATCATACAACAAACAAACTTGCCTTAGCCATAGACAGAGACATCCTCGTATGCTACCCAATTTGGTCATCATCTCTTTCCCCATTTTTTTTTCCGGAAAAAACTGCAAGATCTCAAAAAGACTAAAATAAACGAAATAATTAGAAAACACAGGAACGAAATAATTCACCTCACTATCTCAGGATCCCTCACGCGCAGCCACGCGGTGAGAACCCGACCCGAGAACTCCCCAAGTCGAACACCACTCGAAACCCTTGCTGCTGGATGTTTCCGATTATAGACAAACCGCCCGCAGTTCCGGCGAAGGCGAAGCAGAAGGTCCCACTGGTATCCACGGGGATCAGGTAATTCGTC
Source organism: Neltuma alba (assembly GCF_004799145.2). NCBI lineage: Eukaryota > Viridiplantae > Streptophyta > Magnoliopsida > Fabales > Fabaceae > Neltuma > Neltuma alba. Next base: position 67,593 of record NW_021636974.1, on the reverse strand, counting down.
GCTGGAAGTGACACGTCAGCACCTCGGAAATGTAGCACCACTGTTGGCACCTTCACCTCCGTCTTCCCTGACAAGTCGTAGCAGGTGTCGAAAAGCGAGAACTCCGGTGCTCGCTTCAGGGTGGACGCTCCCGCTCGGAATGCGTCCCTCAGGGCAATGTAAGCCGGCTGGGCGAGCCGAGTGACCGACGTGCCCGAGTCAAGGATGACGCCTCCGTTCCCAGCTGGATCGAGCCGGAACAACGAAGCCGAGAGTCCGCGGACCGGCGTCCCGCCCACGCTCATCCCGAGGAGTTCCACGTAGTAAAATGTATCGAGTTTGGGGTTTCTGAGAAGAGGAGTGAAACGAGCAGTTCGGGAAACAGCAGATTCACCGAACAAAATAGCAGACGGCCGAGATGAGGCAGACCGATCCACCAAGCAATACGAGAATTTCCGGTTGAACCGACGGCCAGCTTGAGCCGGGAACGATAGCCTCCCTCTTCCGAGGCCTAACAGACCCGCCGCACCGACGAAGAGTCCTTGATTATCGTGGCCACACCCCAGAGCCACTCGCGCCATCCTCGTCCCTCGAAACGTCAGTGTTTCGGTGACGAACTCGCCAACAGTGAACGAACCATCCCCATATGAAACTTGGTACATACAGACCTTCTTCTTCCTGTTACACCCAGAAGAGTCGAGTCGGTGGCAGAGCGGGGACCCACAAGGTACTCCGGCGAAGGATCTCGATTTGGAGGGGTTGAAAACGGGGTCGGTCTGAGTGTAGCATCTCTTACAGGGAGAACATTGGAGCCAAACGATGTCGCTTCCGGTATCCAGCACCATGTACATGTACCTCGGAGGCGTCCCTACACCGATACGCGTGAAGTATTCGCCACTGCCCTGAGCTAGACCCGAGATCACGGAGCTACTAAAACCCGACCCAGGACCACGGGTTCCATTATGGGCACGCGCTCGGGCAGCCATGGAGATGAGAGATTTGGCTCTGAGAGCATCTCGCTGAAGCCTGAGATTGAAGAGCTGATCGGGGGTCTTGTTAAAACTGAGAGCATCTACATGGTGTAGTTGAAGAGACATGGGAAGAGAAGATTCCAGATCCGATTGGAGAGCTTCGGGCTCGGATTCGGGCCATGAGAGGGTGGGCGGATGAGGGAGGGATTTGACGGGAAGAGTTTGGGTGTCGGAGGTAGCCGAAGAGAGGGTGAGGAAGACGAAGGCGAAGGGGAGAAGAAGAAGGGAATTTCTGGGTTCGGGAACCATTGAAGAAGGAAAGAGAGGAGTGTGCATTGATAGTGGGGGTGGCAGGGAGGATATATAATAAAAGAGAGAGAGTGAATGCGAAAGGGAAGAAGTTGGTGAGAAAGTGGGATCTCTGGTGAAATTACCGGTGGGGAAAAGAGCGGTTCATAATTGTGATTTTGGGTATAATTAGACTTGTGAGTTTTCAAATCAGTGATTAGGATTTCTACCCTGCACTGTTTATAACTTCATATCATTTTGTTGGTTGTTTTATAAAATACTTTCTGTAACTGATTTTTCCGTGACTGTATCACATTTGCCTTTTTCTTTAGCCAGTTCATTGCATGAAATATTTGCACAACAAACAGGTTTTACACGCCTAATCACTTTGTTGTTTGTTTCAATGACATTTTATTAATTTGATTTACCAATCTCAATAAGAGTGATACATGAACTGCGATTCTATTAACCTGCGAGTGAGGGAGGAATCTTAATTTTGTTATTTGGTTAGAAGAAATGAATATGAGGGGTTGTGCTTAAAATGTCTCATTCTTTTCAAAAATAACCTCCAATTTGCAAGATGCTGAAAATTGGACCGGCCATTGGATTAACCTATCAAAATGGTCGGGTTAATTAGATTGTTGCTCTTAGATTGGTATGAATCAAATTTTTTGGCTTATATGGGTTGAACGGACTGGTCAGATAACTGATTGTCAGTCTAACCCAAAGAGTCTAGTCTAATTTTCAATGCAATGCCAATTTAAAAAGAGGGGGGAAGAAACTTTTAAAATTCAATATGCACATTCTAATACGAAGCAGAGGCATGCCTACAACATTCAAACCTAGCATGAAAAAAGTATGATACTACACATGAAGATTACACTTCCAAGACAATGACTTAAGGTTGATTTGATTTTTTAGGGATTTTCTTCTTCTTCAGTTTGTCTTCTTACAGTGTTTGGGACCGATCCAAGCACCAATAATTTTGACTCTGGCTCATTGTTTTATATAATACATATATACAATAAATGTCGGAATATGTGGGAGCATAAAGAGTTAAGGTGGCTAGGTAACAAGAACGTGGTAGGAAGTAGTGTGAATGGGATAAACATAGGGGCGTGGATGAAACAGAAGGCCGGATCTAATCTAACAGGAATAATGTGGAAAACGTTGACTCTTTCTTCTTCGTGTTTCTATCAATTATTCTCCTCACATCATCACATGCAATGCTTCATTATCTATCTCATGCTTCCTTCATTCCCTAATATAAATCATTTGTAAATATTTAAAACTTAATTTAGTAAGTTACTTATTATTAAAAATGTATATTATTTTTTTTAAAATATCCTTTTAAATGACTTGTGTTGAAACTACTTATTGATAAAAACTCACTTATCACATGTAATCAATGTGGATATTTCAGTAAAATTGTAAATAAAAAAAATACTAAGATGCAAACTTGCCCTCAAAGCTTTTACTCAGAAACACTGGGTATTCGAAAAATTTTTTCCTTATGCAAATTTACTCCGATAGTTTAAAATCGTAACAACACTCTCTAATGTTAAAAAACTAATATTAACTATTAAAATAGTGATATTAATGAATAACATTTTTAATTACTCATTCATTCACTGAATTTCTGATATCATAAATTTATTAAAATATATTATCTCCGATCCTATTTATGAGACCTTATTTGTAAATTACAAACAAGATCTTATAATTAGCATAAGAGATAGTGTTACTGGTCAGGCACTCATAATTATAAAGATCCATGGTCAGGCTCTTTAAGAGTCATAAAAATTGTTTGTACATGTTGGCAAACAAAATTAAAAACATTGTGGGCATATATAATTCAAAAAATTGTTAATTAAGCAACTTAATCAAAAAGATAATAACTGATCGAGACCTGGTATAAAATCCAAGTGAACAAGGGATGTCGTGGAGGGAGTTAGTTGGATGGTGATAATAAATGATTGATTTCGTTGTTTTGGTTAATTGAGGGAAATTAATTAATGTGGCGATTACTCCATTGGATGATATTTAAGGATAAGGACTTGAAGAAGTCCTTAATTCCATAAACTCCGTGGTTTCTATTTAAGGGGGTCACCATGATAATGATGCTTATCATCCTTGCCAGTGACTAGCTTGATTTCACCTCTCACCAACTAACTGAATTCAATTATATTTTTTTATCAGCTGATATACACAAATGCACGGATGTATGAATTTTATGGGGGCTTCTTTTTTTTTTTTTTGGGATGCTTAGAAGTCTGCTTGTCGCTTGATATGTTTTTGTTCAGACGTGGACTGTGTATTGTGCGTATAAGAGATAGATTATATGGATAGTTTTAGTTGATTTAAATAACTCCTTTATTTTTTTAAAAAAAACAATGCAATAATATAGTCCCCCACTTCATGATACAAAATATTTCTAACTAATTCACATACACCAATAAAAATAATTAAAAGTATTATATTTATCATAGAAGTTAAGTGTTTCCCACATTACTATTGTTAACCACATCAAATTCTAATATCGTCTTGATTTTTACTCTTCCTTACTATCTTTATTAAATAAGAGCATGTATGAAAAAATATTTAATACTCATTGAAACTCATAAAAAGTCTTGTGAAAATAATCAAAAATATCTTCTAAAAGATTTCTTATAATATAGACAAGAAGGAATACATGACAAAAAATATAAATATTAGTACTTGATTTGTTAGAGTACTATTAATTTTATTTTTCGAACTTAATATTCTCTCGCATCCTAATATATTCCATCTTTTTTATAAATTTCAAATTAAAAAATTAGTTAAAATAATAAATATGTAAGAAAATTATGTGACTTATTTTTTTCAAAACACTTTTATGGCTTTGTCTATGGGAGCGTGGGTGAGAAAGAGAATAAGTGAAAAAATCCGACATATAATTAATTTGGAGGAAAATAGAAAGAATGTATTAAATATTCACAAATTTTCAAAGTATTGCCTGTGAAGAAAACCACACTCATTCATAAAATTAAAGCTTATAAAAAAGAACTAGCTGAGTGCTTAACTAATGTGTATAGATCGTATAGATTGACAAATACCAAAAAAAAAAGTTAATTATAATATGTGTGATTTAAACTTTTTTAAATACTCATATATAATATTAATTAAAGTATATCAATTTATAATAAATTAATTTAAAAAAGAATAATAAGCACGATAAAGAAAATAAATCGAGGGGTTAAATTTAAAATCAAACTCCATCAGGCAACGCTTCCATCAACAATAATTGAACGTACGTCAGGCGCTAATTTGAAGCGCAAAATATCTTATATACAGTGTTACGCCTTTAAAAATTATGCACTGTACCTAATGAATAATTAGTATTTGTCACAGAGCTTTTAATTGTTGGCAAAAATCCAGGTAAAAAAAAAAGTTGGAAAAAACAAAAGCTTGTAATTATATAACTGGCCTCTAGGAAGGACCCTTCCCATCATAATGTTTGTAAGGCTGCACTAATCTTTCATCTATTTTGTTTTAATTATGGAAACCTTCTTCTATTTTTAAAATCTATATAAACCTTTCTTAAAATCAAGAATCGTATAATATAGACCTCTCATTTATTTTTAAAATTTCATTTTCCATTAACCAAACTGTTGATTCACTATTAAATCGAATCTTTTGATAAGAAAAAACGTCTATTTAACATGAATGTCGTTAAGAAATTAGCCAAAATAATATCTCAAACACGTATAACAAAAATAATAATAAATTACAAATTTAACACAATATATTTTGTGTTTATTTAACTGTAAACTTTATTGATTTAATTCGATACTTTTTAAATAGCTATTTAAATATTATCATATTCAATCATTTGAGAATATTTAAATTTAATACATAGAGCAAATAATTAAAATATGAGAGTAAAATTGATAATTTTAAAAAAATATTATTTCACTTATGTGCATATTTTAAAAATATAGAGGAACCTTCTGTAATTTTAAAAAAATTGAAGAAAGATCGTTATGCTTGATGTGTAGGTGTAGGAACTAACTGAAGAATTGATATTTGTCATCTACGTGAGACTCATTTCATATTTTATCGATTTTTTAAAAATTAATTCTATTGATATTTTTATAATAATAATTAAATAGGAAAATAAGGAAGATAATTAAGGGAGATAATTACTGTATTTTAAAAAATATATACTCTTCTGGTCATAAATATAAGACCCTTATATTTAGGACCAGAAAGGTATATCATATTAAATAATATAACTAATATTTTTAATTTACTTATACTAATTAATAAGTTCTTATATGAAGAATTGAGAGAATATTATACTCAAAATATTGGCCATATAAAACTTTTTTAATATTGAACAGACATTTAACGCAAACTGAGCTTAGGAGTTTTTAGGGAATGTAAACTCTTTGAAAGCCGTGCTGGTGTTGTGGAAAAAGCAGATATTATTTGTTGAGTTTACATTGAAGGGGCAAAAAGTAATGGGAAAGTTGCTTTCAAAAGCAACATAGATTAAGGTCAAAAAACAAAAAAAACATAGTTTGGGGTCTTGTGCGTTGCTGTAGTTAAAGATAAAAACTCTCGTTAATTATTTCGTATTTCATTAAAAAGCAGTTCATAAATAAGTGCTGATTCATATTTCCTCATAACTATTTCCTCTAGTTTCATTTATAAGTTTTAAATTTGAAAGGAGTACTCTTTTAACTATCTCATGCATTTTTTTTCAATTTTGTTCCTAATTATTTATTCTTTCTCCTTACCATAATTTCTCTTATCACATTTTTTTCACAAATCCTCTTTTATTATTTTTCTCATTTATTATAAGGACATATTTGAGAAAAAAATATATTTCTAACCTATTTATTATTTTTAACTAATTATTCGCTATTCAAGAATTAATTATTTGAAACTTATAACAAGGACAGGAAGGAGTATCAAATATCAATATATTATAAATAAGAACTTTAATTTATTATTCAAATTTCATGTGAAAAACAAGAAAAATGGGGGTCATTACAAAGTCCCAAGAAAAAATGTAATTACTAAAAAAATCATCCAACAAAATTATTATATTACCTCTAGTCCTTAATATAAGAGTTATTTGATTAATTTAAGTAAATAAAAAAATTATCTAAGTTATTTATTTATAACAAATATGGATTGATTTTTCTAAATTATCTTTTTTAATCATGATTATCCTTGGATGAAAATTCTTGATATATGTGATTGATAAAGATACTTTATAAAATGAATTACAAATTTAAAAGAATAAATAAATTAAATCTTATATTTAAAACAGAATTTAATATCCAACTAGCTCTTTATTAATAATCAGAAGTAGTATTATTTTTTAGGATGATCTAGTAATTTTCTCAAAAAAAATTTTTTATCAAATTGTAAAGGATGTGCATAGGATAGGGCACAAATTTACAATACGGGCCTTTCTAACAAGGTTTATTTGAAAAATGGTCCCTAATTAGCAATTGCAAGGGTAAAATTTGATAGCCGGAGACCTTGATAACTTTTAAAAACTCATATTATTTTTTGTCCTAATTATAATACCTTATTTATAAATTATAAATGAGGTCTTATAATTGAAATCGAAAATAATATTAGCAGCGAAAGAAACTCTAGAACATTCATCCCAAGTTCAGTTTTTTTTTTTTTGGCCAACCCCAAGTTCAGTTTTGAAGAATGGGGGGGTGTTCACAAAATACCAAGTCATTGATCTTCCCACATTCACTTTGTCTTTTATTTTTTATTTTTTGGGTCACAATTTTGACTTTGATCAATAATTTATAAATTAGGTGGAAGAGTGGCACATAAATGCGAGGGGAATGGAATCGTGAAGCCTCCCATTTTATTGTCAAGGGTACGCCAATTTCCCCGTGAGCTTCCAAGTGTGAAGTCCATCAATTTAAATATAAGAGAAAATATAGGATTAGGTTGCAAGTGAGAGAGATGGTCAAAATTTTGTAGTTGAATTAATACTAAATATCTCTTTTAAAAACTTTCCTAAACATGTTATTTTGAGTTTCTAAGAGAGGGAGATTTTGTAATTACAAAAACATATATTAACACCCTGTTATTATAAGTAGGATTCAACTTGTAAATTTTCATCCCATCTATAAAAGAATTCACATGCCACTCAGCTATAAGATTAAGATAGGAGAATTAAGGGTGAAATTAATGTACGATTCTCACATACTATGAAGAATTAAAATATTCTTTTAAAATAAAAATGTAATTAAAATATCATACGAATAATATTAAATAAATGTAATCAATATACTTATGATTACTTTTTTCTTGAGAAATACGCATAATAATGAAAGAGATTAGGGCTTGAGAAATCTTTGAAAAAGAACATGTAATTTACTTTTCTAATAACAAAGTGGTGTGAACATGTATTAATTTGCAATAGGGAAAACAGAAAGAGAGGAAGATGATCATGACACGCGCGTACGGTAAAAGCGCAAAAAAAGTAAAAACAGATTCTCAATCACAACTTTGGGTCTGTTTCCTTTCTCTTTTTTCCTTGGAAAAAATAAGGGAAAATTACACTCAAGTCCCACAGAGCATAATTAATATCAAAAAGGTCCCTCGAAATCACAAAATGATTCTGAAGTTTCCAGGGACCTGTGTGTAATTAATTCTAATTGTGAAATTACGTAGTTACCCCTGTTAATTTGAACCTATTTACAACCTCAACAATGACTGTTAACAACCCGAGAAGAGGTGGTTAACAACCTCAACAACGCCCCTGGTATTTCACAGAGTGAGTTGTCATGAGCACTGCCGAGGTTGTTAATCACGTCTTCTCGGGTTGTTAACAGCCACTGTTGAGATTGTAAACGAATTGCTGCAATAAAATTAGAACCTATTTACAACATCAACAGTGGCTGTTAACAACCCGAGAAGAGGTGGTTAACAACCTCAATAATGCCCCTGGCATTCCACAGAGTGAGTTGTCATGAGCACTGCCGAGGTTGTCAATCACGTCTTCTCGGGTTGTTAACAGCCATTGTTGAGATTGTAAACGAATTGTTGCAATAAAATTAACAGGGGTAAGTAGGTAATTTCACAATTAGAATTAATTACACACAGGTCCCTGGGGACTTCAGAATCATTTTGTGATTTTATGGGATCTTTTTGATATTAATTGTGCTCTGTGGGACCTGAGTGTAATTTTCTCAAAAAACAAACAAACGAAGCAATCATAGGCTTGGATCCACTCGGGCGTCAAAACCCATCTCCACTTTAATATTGTGGGATGGCTTGGTTCTATCTAAACTTACATACTAATCTTTTTCTTCACTTCATTCTTCCGAGCTTTTATCAAAGGTTAAAGCCGGCTGGCAAAAAGAAAGAAAAGGAAAGGTCCATTCGAGTTGGGCTCACAGGGTTATTTTTGCCAACCCAGTAATTTAGAAATGACGAGCGTTTGCATTTTCCAGAAAAATATATCATTTTTATAGACTAGGATCAAATGTTGAGTGTTTAAGTACCTGATATCAAATTCAACATTTTACATATGTCAATTTTGTTCAAGATTCTAGCGGGAATTATTTAAGAGAGAATTATAATGAGGTCCTGAGAAAAGAAAATAATTATCACGAAGTACTAATAACAAATGAGCAATTGTCAAACCTGTTATTACAGAATGCTCTGTTATTACTAAAACTTTATAGTAATTGCGTTTTGTATCTGAGTGTAATTCTCCCAATATTTGAATAATAACACCTAAATCAAGATTTAAATGACAATTATTTTTTTTGACATCAATTATACAGGTGTCTTGCCAAACGTGGCCTGGCGATGGCAGTCAAGGGCTCAGCCTTTGGCATAGTCATGCCATAAACCTCTGCAGTATCAACATGGTCCAATGGGGTCCAATCAAAGCAATGAAAGAGTCGAGCTAGAGCCATCAAAACCAAAGTCACTCCAAGCGGCGCGCCAGGACACTTCCTCTTCCCAGCACTGAATGGCAATATCTTGAAGTCAGCTCCGTGGCTTATCTCCACTCGACTTCCATCAGCCGGCAAGTGCCTCTCGGGCCTAAACTCCTCCACGTTATCCCAAATCTTGGTGTTACGACCCAATCCGTGGGTGTTAATGAAGACACGTGTCCCTGGAGGGATATGGTAGCCGTTGATGGTGGTAGCACGCAGGGACTCGTGTGGGATTAGAAAAGGACCCGCAGGATGCATCCGGAAGGTTTCACGCACGACACAGCGCAGGTAGTTAAGGTGCGCCAAGTCAGATTCAGTGACCATTCTGTTGGGGCCCACAATAGAATCAAGCTCCTGCTGGATTTTATGAAGGACACGTGGATGCTTAATCACCTCTGTCATCGCCCATTCGTTAGTCACGGCCGATGTATCCGTGGCTGCAGCTATCATGTCCTATCCATAATGTTTTACACAATAATACCTCTTTATACCATAGAAACCCAAAAATAGATAACACAAACATGCATTTAAGTACCTTTCGTATTCCTAAATACTAGTTTTAGTTCTTAATATAAACTAGTTGATTAATTTAAGTAAATTAAGAAAACAAGTTAATTAGTTATTCGTAATAAATGAGTGTTGTATTTCCTAAAATATCCTTGCCAATCAATATTATTGGTTAAAACTATTATTATTAGAAAGATTATCTTAGAAAAAAATAAATAAATATGGGATACAAAGTGAATTAATGTCTTCTATTTAGAACTAAAATAAAAGTCAAACAGTATCTTATATTAAGGACCGGAGGTAGTATAAACAAGTACCTGAATTAAGGCTTTGATTTCAACATCATCCATATGTTGTTTCCCATCTTCACCAGGCAAAGAAAGCAAGACATCCACAAAGTCCATTTCTTCATCTTCATTATCACCTTTCTTGCCCTTGTTTCTCATGACTTCCCTGTGTTCCTCAATTATCTTGGAGTGGAAGTCGTCCACTCTCTTCTCAACCTCTCTCATTTTCTTCTCACACCCAGAGGGATCTATCCACCTCCACATTGGGAGGTAGTCACCTAAGTATATCACACCCAGTAGCCAAAACAACTCATGAGTTATGTGCATAAATTCCATGGCCTCTTGAGGCCCTGCTGATTTTGACCCAAAATATTGTTTTCCCAACAACATTCTCGTCACATTGTTCATTGAGAAGCCACCCAGCACTTCCCTTAGGTTGATGGGCTTTCCTGATTGGGCCTGGCCCAACATCCGCCACGAGGTGTTGGGCCTCATCTTCTCGGTGTTTGGCAAATGACTCCAGTCGCTTCGTCGTCAGCAGATGCTCCATGCAAATTCTTCTCATCCTCTTCCAATGAGGTCCCAGAGGAGCCAGGGCAACATCGCCTCGCCCATATGCAAGATGAACGGCGGCAAGGGTGTGTGGGCGAGAGGCGAAGACATCATCCTGGCGGACGAGGATTTCATGGATGATGCTTGGGTCATTAGTGGTGATGGCATGGACTTGGCCCAGTTTGAGGTAAACTAAGGGCCCATATGTGTCACACAGAGAGGCAAAGTCTCTGTGTGGGTATTGGCCCAGTTGGAGCAGATTGCCTACTATGGGCCACTTTAGTGGGCCCGGGGGAAGCGGCTCCTTGGGTTTGGGTACAGACCTGTCGATGACCCAATGCTGAATGAATTTTGCGACAAGAGTTACAGCAAGTAAGGCTGACAAAAATGCTGCCAAATCCATTCCCAATATCAATTCCTTGAACTCACACGAGCATTCCCCAATTCATGTTTCTTTTTCTCAATTTTTTCCCAAATAAATATTGAGAATGAGTCAATGGAAGTTCAAGTCATAGCCACGCCTTTATAGACTTTATCATTCACCATTTTGGCATGATCTTTTTTTAGTTCTGTTCTTGGTAGAGAAGTTGTATTTTGTATTGACGCACTCAAATTTTGTGCCTTTTGTGTGACATAGCTGTGCCTTGTTATTCTCTATCGGCTTTGTTCCAACTACAAAGAAAATGAGTGTTGCATTTCTCTCCCCTGGCGAGATTTATTCGCAAAAATGAGAATGCGCATGATCTCCAGTTTAGGTGATCAAGTTAATACTGTATTATAACATTGGGGAACAAAATTCTAGATGAGTTTTTGTTTTCCTTCATGTAAAATGGCTCTATTAAGAAAATATATAGCTTGGGTCTACGTTGAAAAACACTTACTGAAATTTGGTACGTTTGGATTAACCGTGAAAAAGGTAATTTATTTTTAATTTGATATTTTAAAAAAACTGGATTAGGTAAATGTTAGATCGAATAATGTAATTTATGTTTGGATTGGATTTTATAAAAGTTAGTTCGTAAAAGTAGAAAAGTTATTTGGATTGTGATTAAATAAGTAAATTTAATTTGTAAAACTACAAAAATTGGTATGATTTTTATCAAATACTAAAAAATTATTAAAAAAATAAATTTACATAATATAATGAATTTAAATTATTTTAATAGGAATAAGTGAAATTTAATGACTGAAATGTATTTTAAAAAATTAAAAATATTATAAAAAATTTGAAAATAAAAATGTACTATTGAAAAAAATTTACAAATATTAAAAATACAAAATTAAATATACTTAGTAAATAAAAATGTATATAAATCCTAAATATTTCTTGCTAGCAATATATAAATTATAAATAGTGCGTTGGCAAGAAGTATAAGTTATAAATTATAAATAATAACAATAACAGTATCTAATTAAGGATCTGTAGCATTGAGCCAGTCGGCCAAAGAGTGATGCTCTCCTTTTGTTTTCCTATGTCTCTACAGTGATGTAGAGAGTGTTTGGATAAAACCAAACTATGAGAGTAGTTTCTTTGGGAAAAGTTATTTTTAAGAATGGATTTTGAAAGAATACGTTTTGTAAAAAAGTGATTTCGATAAAATGAAGATATTTGGATAATTGTTATTAGAAGCATTTTTTATATCTACAAATTACTAAAAAGGATATAAGTTAATATGATAATTACATAAAAGATAGATTTTATAATATATTTTTATTTGAAGTAATAAATTTGTTACTAATATATTTTTTGCCAATATAATAAATAATATATAAAAAATTAATTAATAAATAATTAATATGTGTATATGTATTTATAAAATATAAGATTAAACATGTTTTTAAAAAATGATTTTTTTGCTAGCTAAAAAATATTATTTTATCTTGAAGATTTTAAACATAAAATCTCAGCTATTTTTTTTTTTTTTGCAAAATTGAATTTGAAATTCATTGCATAACAATCAAGGAAGAAAAAACCAGATCAGACCAACCAATTCAACCAGAAAATCGATGAACCAGCCTAAGTTTCAGTCTAGTTTAGCCTAAAAACCAACCCCCAATTAACCTAGAATGAATGAGAATAAACCTGTAAAAACAGGGAAAATTGCTGGGTGGACTAGGTTGGCCGTTTTTTCTTTTTTGTTTTTTTTTTTAACTTCTAATCTTGCTCTCACCGTTCAGTGAAAACCATGGACACTGCAGAGACATGCAGTAGGAACAGAGGAGATCATGGAGGCTGAGGAAAAGAAATCTTTGTCTGTGCTACTTTGAAGTATATCCATAGAAGATTGGAAGAGAAGGAGAAAGATAAGAGAGAGAGAGAGAGTAGGATGGATGAATAAAGTGTAGAGAAGAAAAATGGTGCTGGTCTTTCGCTATTTCTCCACTTCTCCATTCTATTTGAGGAAGAAATAGAAGTGAGGACGACAGGAAGTAATTTGAGAGAGAGAAGGGAGAAATGGTAATGCGTGCTCAATGAGGCAAGATAATCTGCTACCACTCTAGTCTACTCTGCTTGTTCAATGTCGAAGGAGAGAGACATTGCTTTGTGATGTGTGATATAAGGAGGAAATTGGGCATGGCACGTGGGAGAGAGAAGATAGAGAAAAAAGAAATAAAAAATAAAAAAATTTATATACATAGATATTTTATAACATGATTACCCATTTAAAAATTAAATATTGTTTTTTATAATTAGAATATGAATATTTTAACTAATTTTAATTAAATTAAATTATTTTAATTATTACCAGTCTGACCCTGATCTGACCTATTAACCCTTGAACCAGTGTCTTGACCGGTTCAATGTTCGGTCTGACTTTTTGTTCCTTGATAACAATTGACGTGAGAAATTTTTTTTCCCAAGAGAGATAGATTGCTTGCATGTAAATAATTATCATCATCGTCTTAGAGACTTTAATTCATCCACTTTGCCTTTCTCTCTCCTCTGACACCTATCATAATTAGAGCCGGTAATATGGGTTGAACCTGCGGGCTCAACTCGCTAACAAGTGGCAGGTTGGGTTGATAAAAATTAGGATCATTTTAAAATGAAAGTTTTGAACCCATAACCACCAAGCCCAAACCCGCGGCGAGCTAACCCGTAGGGTTGGCGGGCCAACCCGTTTAACCATTTCTTTTTTTTTTTTTGTGCAAATTTTTCCCTTTGCCTCTTAGTCTCTACACTCTCGGCCCAGTCCACAATCCAGCGATGAGCAGTCCATATCTAACAGTCCAACACAACAACACCAGCACAATCCCATTTTCACATTTTGCCTGTGTGTCGCACTCCTCCTAGACCTAGTCTCCCAGTCGCCCTCGGCCAGTCCTAACTCCCAAGCCGCAAGCTCTCCGCTCTCTGTCTCTACTTTGCGCCTTTGACCTAGCTCATGAGTGATGATTGAGCACTTGATAGTTGATAGTGATTTGCGTAGTGACATTGTGTTTGTGACTTTGTGGTGGTGTTAATTTGGATTTATGTTTTAATTTGAGATGTTTGTTAAATTATTAAGGACATATCATGTTCATGTAATCATATGTCTAATATTTTGATATATTTGAAAGTTGAAAGTTGAAACTTTGGATGGATTCCATGTTTTATTTATGATAATTTCTATTTGCATGTTTTATTTTAGGTATTTAGAAATTTGAGACTTTGAATAGGTTTTATTAAAAAAAATAAAAAAATCACAAAATTTGGCTGGTTGGCGGGTTGGGTTGGAAAAATTTCGGCCCGCCAGAAAACAGTCCTAAAAAACCCGGCTCGCCAAGTTTCAGGCCCGCCACGGGCCAACCCATAACAGTATTTTCACAGTCCAAAAGCAATTTTTTTTTTTTGTTTTGGATGAAACCATAGTTTTGATAGGCTAAACCATGGTTTCAAAAAATTATGGGATGGTTGGGTATTTTTTAGATCAAACCATGATTTGGGCCTTAACGCTTTCGGCAAGTTTGCAAAACACCTCCGTGATCGCACTACACAAGCCATAAGCATAAAAAACCTGCTTCTACTTTATCGCGTGAATGTGGCGAAAGCTCTTTTTTTTTTTTAGGCTATTCCAAACACAATAAAATGACAAAAGCAGGCTAAAAGCATCTTTTCGATATTGAAACGTGACTCTTTTTTTTTTTTTCCATTTAAACTAGAGTGTTTGATATTAGACAAAAGTGCTTTTAAAATTTTTTTTTTTTACAAATTAAGACAAATTCATTAACATATTTACATTATATATATGTATTATAAAATTACTTTTAAAGTTATGATTTAATTTTTATCCAAACACTTTTTTAAAATATCTTCCACGGTACACAATGTCATTTATATCCATCGAAATATAAGCATCCACGCCTACAAGGGTCGGGTCCGACTGGTCGCAAACGGGAACGCAAGGCGCCTTCCCTACCATGTTATGGGCTCGATACCTGTGAGTGCACCTGGGATTAGTCTGGCCTTGCTGAGACTGGGATACCCTGAGGCAGCGATCACATCCTACTCAAAAAAAAAAAAATATAAGCATCCACTAGAAGGGAAAACCGCAGCGCGGGGGAGCACAACCAAATTGAACTGATTGCCCGCCATGACGTCTTTGATATAAGAAAACAAAAGAAAAGGAGTGTTTAATTTATATTCTTTTAATTTCTCCCATGAATTATTCCATGGCATTGATTTTATTTGAGACAAAAATATCTTTCACGGTAAGTTTTTGGCGGTATCAAACCGAACAAGGAGTATTTAATACCTGATCGGTCAATTCTCATCCCAAGGTTCCATGGTCTAGTGGTCAGGACATTGGACTCTGAATCCAGTAACCCGAGTTCAAATCTCGGTGGAACCTCTCTTTTTTATTCGTGCTTTCATTCGTGTCCGCTTCTATGCCCAACTGTTCTACGCTGTCAAGCTATTTAATCTTTTTTGCCATCCTATCTTAGTACTGGGCAAATTTTCTCATTCGTTGGACAGACTTTTTCCACACATTGTTCGTATTGTGCTCCTTAATGGAATCTGAAACTCGACAGAAAATTGAGGAAACGGTGCTGGATATACTGAAGAATGCCAACATTGATGAAGCGACTGAGTTCACAATCCGACTCGCGGCCTCGGAGCGGCTCGGGATGGATCTTTCTGACTTGGAACACAAGCTGCTTGTGAGAGGAATTGTAGAGTCGTATCTGCTCGCTATCGCCGAGGAAGAAGGTGGAAGGTTCCCCGCATCTGAGCTGAGTGCTCCACAAGAGACTAGAGAGGTGATGCAGTATGAGCAAGAGGCGAAGCCAAACAAGGAGGTTTTGGGGGACTCGGAGCGCATAATTTGCCAGGTGAAGCCGGTGTTTTATGATAATCTTTTGTTTTCCCTGGTAATTCAAATTTACTCGGGACCAGTAGTGTGGAAAAACTGAAACTTTATGTTTTCTTCTATGCTCGGTAACCTTCTGGATGTCTTAGATAGATGTTTGTAACGAATCATTTGAAAGCCCTAAATTCTGTTTGTTTTCCGAAAAAAGTTGAGGGAAAAGATGAGGAATTTACATTTTTAGAGTATTGTGTATTTGTTGTTCTAGTTGTCTGTAAATACTTCGGAAGGAAGGCAGGAACTCTAGCAAGGAGTTAGAGGGCCAAGCCTGCATTATGTTTTCCCCCAAGTAAGGATGAGGAACAGCCCAAAACTGGTTGCTTTGTTCTGTCTTGCCAAAGCATACTAAAATTGCGGCAATGTGATAGTTAGCGTACTTAAGGTTCATTTGCAGGGGAAGAACTCATGAAAAATAATTCATATTTTGATTCATTATTTGTCTTCATTTTTTTAACTTTATGGTTTTTCTAGAGATAGCTTCCATGCCATGTAATGTGGAAAGCAGAACTTTTAGCCTAACGTTTCATAGCATAATATAGTGGTAGAAAAATAATTCCAATCTGTAAATGCAGTTGTTATTTTGTGTTGTTTTCCGGATGTTCTGTATAATGTTTCTTTCCTAATCGCTGGTCTTAGACTCTTAATAGACATTGTTTCTTTTAGCTATCAAACAAAAGGAATGTGGTGGTTCATGATTTCAGAGGGAAAAAGTTAGTCTCAATCAGGGACTTTTATCAAAAAGATGGAAAACAGCTTCCTTCAGCTAAAGGTAATTACAAATATTTGCTATCAAATTTCATAATGCTCACTTAGCTTTTGGTCTTGCCAATCCAATTGCATGGATTATCCCCTTCTCGAGTGAAGCATTGCATTTTAGTGCATCCGTTTCTGGAATCTATTCCTTGGTTTGATATTGTCTCAACTGCTGTAAGCACATAAATTTCTTCAGTACTCTTCAGTGAGGATTGTTGAAGCATGGATTTAAACCTAGGAAGAAAATGCATTGAAAGAATCTAAAGGGAAGATAAAAGCTTTGAGTTTGTAAAGCTGCAAATATGTTGCCAGATCCTCTGCAAATCCCGCATTTCTTTTAGAGCATCATTTGACTAGACTCACTTTGATGAATTGCCGAAGCTACATTTGATTTATGTTTGATTTTATACCATCTGTTATATGTAGTTTTCTGGACCAGTTATTGAACAGGCTCATTAATCTGTGTTTTATACTAGTCTATATAAATGCTCACATTTTAAAGAGGTAAAAAATTTGGTGCCTCGATCATTGGTGGTGAGGGGTTTTCTAATGGAGGGGTGTCACTTTTTATTTGTCTCTTGATGTCTGTTGTTTAATGCCCCGCAATTTTTTCTGCCTGAAACAGAGGAAGATGCTAACTTCCTAACAAAGATGAGGAGGTTGGTATTGCCCTATAAATGGCTCAGTTTTGGTTGGCTAAATTGATTTGAACCTATCCGTTATCTGTCTGCTGCTAATTTTAGGGATAAGTTTGCCGACTGAGCAATGGTCTGCATTCAAGAAAAGTGTCCCTGCTATAGAGGAGGCTATTACAAAGATGGAAGCAAAGTTGAGGTAAGTTTATTTTATTGTGAAATATGTGATGGCATGAATATTTCTAATTTGTTATTATATTTTAATCACCAGCTTGTGTTTGCAAAAATGTACCTCCCAATTTCTTAAGTATCAGGAAAAATACTTGTTTGCAAAGATAAGTTATGAACGATATTTGTTTTGAGCTTGAATTCTACATATATGATATACCCAAATATCTTAAAAGAGGTTCCCATATGCGTGCAAGTAAGGATGTTGACTTACCAACTTTCAGTTACCTTTGTGATAGTACGTAAACCATGGACATGAATAATGTAGTTCAATTCTTAATTTCTTTTTTCTGCATGCTTACAGTTTACTAACTGCAAGCTATATGGTACCATGCCTGTATTTTAATTGTAAAATGACAAGTTCTCCTAGAAACTTATTTCCTGTTTTATTCCTGGCCAAAAAGAAAGCATGTAGCTAGACGCTTGATAACATTGATTGGAGTGTATGAATGAGGTGGCTGCTGAATAGCAATAACAGTATGTGTTCCTTAGATGGGTTTAACTAACATCATCTAACCAATATTATGTAGACCCGACGTTCATCATAAGCAAAATGGAGATGTGCTGAACCCAATTCATGGTAAGCAAAATGGAGATGTGCTGAACCCAATTCATGGTAAGCAAAATGAAGATGTGCTGAACCCAATGCATGGTAAGCAAAATGAAGATGAGCTGAACCCAATTCATGATAAGCAAAATGAAGATGTGCTGAACCCAATTCTTGATGCTGCTCCTCCTGAATCTGTCCCTATTGAAATCAGCCGTTTTGATGGGAAAAATTACCATTTCTGGGTTCAGCAGATGGAATCACTCTTGAAGCAACTAAAGATTGCATATGTTCTCACTGAACTATGCCCAAATGCTACACCAGGACCACACTCAAGCGCTGTAGAAGTTGCTGAAGCCAGGGCGGCAGAAAAGAGGTGGGTGAATGATGATTTCATGTGCCGCCGCAACATCTTGTGCTATTTATCTGATCATCTGTTTAATCAGTATGCAAATAGAAAAATGACTGCTAAAGAACTATGGGAAGAATTAAAACAAGTTTATTTGTATGAGGAATTTGGAACAAAGAGATCACAAGTGAAAAGATACATGGAATTTGAATTCGTTGAGGAAAAATCCATACTTGAGCAAGTCCAAGAATTAAATGCCATTGCAGACTCTGTTGTCTCTGCTGGAATGGTGATCGACGAAAACTTTCACGTCAGTGTCCTCATCTCCAAGCTTCCTCCATCTTGGAAGGATGTTTGCATCAAGCTAATGCGTGAGGAGTATCTACCATTTTGGATGTTAATGGAACGTTTGAGGACGGAGGAAGAATCTCGTAATCCAGTTAAACAAGGGGGCGAACCTTCCAGTAGTAACACAGGCTATCATGAGGCCAGAAAATTGTTTCAAAGAGGTCCAGATACGAGGCTTTCAAGCATGTATGGCCAGAGGAGTAGGCCAGACGTGAATGTCAAGAGTACAATCTGTTATGTCTGTGGCAAGAAAGGGCATCTTGCCAGAAACTGTTGGAGGAGATTTGACAATCAAACCCAAGAAAAAAGAACAGAAGAAAATAGGCCCTCCACACCAGTAGTTTCACGGGTTAACATGGTTGGTGTCACTGAGTAGATACCACCGACATGGTGCTTTTGATTTCTGAGTAATTAGAAAAAGAATGGGTGATTGGAAAGCATGTGGTAGTGTTCTCTTACACACAGTTTTGTGAAAAAAATTTTAACTGGATTTGGCTGACAAAAAGTGCTGCCAAATGGATCATGAAGTTCCTTGTAATCATGCGAGGTGGGTTCTGCGGAATTTTGTCCTATGAGAAGGTATTTTTCGACGAATACTTTGCTCCAGTGCGTAGGGTCTGATCTGTATATAGACCTCATCAAGGAGGGAGATACTGTATGCCTCTATTGTTTTGTACATTTTCAGTAGTTTGATGGAATAATTTCGTCTTTCACACGATTAGTTGCCCATGTATTGAGTGATTTTGATTTATGAACACTCCTATTGAAAAGATCAATTGGAAGACAAAACCAAAAAACTAAAAAGGGGGGGAGTTTGAGAAAGTGATGGATTTCATTTAATATTTACCTTAGATCGAATCTTTGTCATGTCAAAAATAAAACTAGAGGTAAGATTTTTCATTTTTCTTTCCTGAGCACAAACATTCTGCTTGAAACAGTGGGGTAATAAACATGGAATTTTTCATCTATATACCAGTGTCTGTGAGAATTCGGTTCATTGTTGTTTAGCTTATTAGGCCTTTGGGTCATGTTTGGTACAAAGTATTAAAAATTAAGAATAAGAATTAAGATTGTTGTTAAAAACATACGTTAAAAAGATATTTACCATGAATGATTTTTTATCATATGAGATTAGGTAGTCCCATACAAATAGGATTAGAGAATACCACCTCTTCTTATGGTATTCCCTAATCCCACATATATGAGCTTGTGTAATCCCAAGTATCATATAATTATTCATGTTAAATATCATTTTAATATAGTTTTGTACTCTCAATCTCAATGATCATCCCTTAATGTTTCGTACCAAACGGGACTTTGTTATCCAGTAGATTACAAAAGTGGGCCCACAAATGCAAAAAAGACTTCCTAGACCGGCGAAACTCTATTTCAAGGCTTGAAAGCCCAATAGATCCCATGCCGTCCCATAACTATTTTAAGGCTGGAGCCCAGAGTCCCAAGCACGGAAGCACCCATCCCTTCTGCCTCTAATATTCCCATTGCCCAGAAAAGTACTATGCATGTCATGCATTAACACACACACGCACACGTGGTTCTGCTCGGACCCATAACCCGTTCATGTCACTTCAAACTTTGGTAAGGAGATGAGAAACTTGTAGATTTCTGATAACGGTGAAAAGTGGTTATTTATTTGTCTTTTTTTTTTTCCCCAGTGTCTTTATTCTAATAATGTCTTTGCACTTAAGAAGAAAGAATAAAAATTTTTATTTACTCATACAAGTAGTTTGTTTTAATACCAATACAACTTTTAGAATAAACGACACATGTTTTCAGCATTTCAGTGACTTAATTTGTTGATATACAACTAAATAATTACGTAACTTCTTGTGTTTACAAACGCTACTATAAAAAAATATCATATTAATTCTGCACATCAAATCGTGTCCAGTTCAATACGCACGCATGTGTGGATGCTACATAGAACTCGTCATGTTTACCAAAAACATATTTAAATTACACTTTAGAAAAAAATGTTTAATTTTTTTCCAGCAAAATAGATTTTATTAAATCGAAGCTGACAGATTTTCTGTGCTCGAAACGAATTCTTTTTTTCGCATGTGAATATATCACGTGATGGTGATGATGAAAAATTAACTAATGCATGTTGTTTTTTTTTTTTGAAATAGATTCAGATCTTGGGCTAAGGTGCGCCCAGCACCCCGAACTATTTACCCAGGTGTGTCTAGTGGCGTAAAGTAATTTTGGGTGCATTCAGTATCCTAAACTAATTAAAATGGTGCGTCCATATCCCAAGCTAACAAAAATGTTATGTTTAACTGTTACTTTCCTGACTCAACTTAAAGTTGACCCCAAATATTCTAAATTGAATTTATTTCCTTCCTCTTCTTCTAAATAAATTGACTTTTGAGTAAGAATAATACACATCGGGTGCCCATCCTTCCTCTTCTTCTAAATAAATTGACTTTTGAGTAAGAATAATACACATCGGGTGCCCATGTGTCTACCATGTAGAATATCTGGGGTTAACTTTAAGCTGAGTCAGGAAAGTAACAGTTAAACATAACATTTCTGTTAGCTTGTGATATGGACGCACCATTTTAATTAGTTTAGGACACTGGATGCATTCAAAATTACTTTAAACCACTGAACATATCTGGATAAATAATTCAGGGTACTGGGTACACCTTAGCCCTCAGATCTTTTAAATATATTCTGAACACTTTAGATTTAAAATATTAATATTTAAGTTATCATTTATATAGGTGGGGTCTGACAGAAATTTGAAGGCTGTCTCGTCTTTTTTGGGCCTCCCGTCAAAATATAAAATTTAAATTCACACCATTGCTTGGAAGGGAAAAAAAAAAACAAGAAGAAGAGAAAAACAGCAACACTGGCAACATTACTCGTTATTCGTCAAATCCAATGATGTGGTCCAAACCTAATTCTACTTTACAACTGATATATATCTCCTCGTTGGACTGATCCTTATCTGTCAAATTTATGGCACATTTTTCTCCCCGGCAAAAAAAAAAAGAGATTATTCTTCCTTTTTTTTAAAAAAAAAGAATTATAATAACGTGTGGATCCCAGGGTTTATTTTGGAGATACAGTTAGTGGATAAGGTTTTTTTTGACCAGCCAGTCAGTGGATGAGGTTGAATCCATAAAAGGAAGGAAGCAGAGTGGAATAGGCATAGGCGTGGCACTGAATGCAACATACACCACATCCACATGAGATGCTTATGTATGAGGCCACACACACACACACACACACACGCCCAACATTGAAACGTTACAAATAAAACAATTGTCTCATCAGTGAGACAAAGTGTGAAGTATACATAACATCACGGCTTTTAAGTTGGAATCTTTTCTTGTCATACAACTGCTCCTGTATGTTACGCTCATGCAAAGATTTTAGAGAAGAACATATAGATACCAGCTGAACTTACTTACGCTTCTTATGTTAACTCTTATTAAAAGGGCTATTTAATTAGTTTGAATAGATTTAAAAAATTAGTTAAATTAGTTATTCATAATAAATAAGTATTATTTTTCTTAAAATATCTTTACTAATCATATGTATTAATTAGAACTATTGTTTGATGAAATCTTTAATATATGTAATTACTATAAGAATTAAATTAGAAAAAATAAATAAATATAAGAATCAGAGTGAGTTAAGACCTTATAGTTAAAATCAAATTGAATCTCAAACTAATTTTTATATTAAAAACTGTAAATGCTATTTATGAGTTTTGATCGGAATCAAGAAATCAAGAAATATGTTAAATGTCAACTATTGCCTGCTTTCACCCAGAAAGGACTCAAGACGGCTCGAGAGAGGAGGGTCGAAAGTCGAAGCCCTCTAAGCATGAGAGCACAAAAACACCGACAAGCGAAAAAACTGAGAGTCCCACTCCCACCCTGACGGAAAAGACCACAAGGCAGATATATCCTCAATTATGTATTGGCCATGGTAAGCTAAACCACAGTGAGCTAAACCATTAATTACATATATTAATAATCATTCATTGTTTATTTCTGTCTCTGGTAGTTGGCATGTAGTTGTTTCACCATTATATTACATTATTATCTTTCAAAAAAATATTATAAGTCTATTAATTCATTTAAAATTTAATATATAAAATCCATCATCTTTTTAAAAGTAAACCAATATCTCAAACTTAAATATTATGCGAGAGAACGAGTCAATAGAAAAGTTTAGAGTAAAATACTCTAACATTCCTTGTATTTTATCCTAATTATATTGATCTTCTTTCTATTTTAAAAACATACACTTAAGTTTAAATCGTTAATTTCATTAAGAATATTTTAAAAAGATATTTTTTTAAACTAAAATTTATGTTGAAAGAACATTGATTTACTAATTTACCCTTCATAATATTAAATTCTTAAATTTTGGCCAAACCTATTTTGAAATTGGGACAGAAAATTAAGTAAATTAGTTAATGTAAACATACAATATTGGACAAAAATTTAACTAATTCTTTAAATAAATATATAATCAATCAAATAAGTTATAAATGTTGCCAACGGAATTTTTGTTTAAAAATTTTAAATTATAAATTTGAATGATTTATATATGTCCCAAACTCACATGATTTATATTATATGGTAAAAAAAATGCATTTAAAACATCTAACCTAAGTAAATAAGTTTCAGTATGTTATGAAGATTTAAAATTATATAATCTATAATACAATTAAAATTAATAAATTTTATAAAATATTTAAAAGTTTGAAAATATATGTATTATAATTATTTTTTGTTGTATCAAAAATTACTTTTTATAGATATAAATGTTCAAAAAATGTTTTTGTTGAGGAGGGATGTTTTAGTCAAAATAAAAGTTTGAAAGTCAAATTTAACGGTCAACTAGTGATTTGATGGATAGAAATGAAATCTCAAACATATAAGGATGATTTGTGTAACATACATTTTAATTTCAAATAAAATTTATATAGATTTTCAAAATAAAGGGAAAGTTTCTGTAATTTAAGTAAAATAAAAAGGTAGTCAATATATCTCACTCAAAAGTTTATTTAATAAACCAAACCCACTCGTGTGTACCGCATGAAGATTAAAAATGAATTGTATTATCCACGACACATCTTAATAAAGATTATATTATTAATGTTGATTGATCAATTGATTCAATTTGAACATGTCAAATTGAGAAATCCATAAACAATTGAATCGTATCAAAGTTTTCTAATGAAGATATCATATTCTAAGGCTAGATTTTAAAGGTTAGGGGAAAGCGTATGAACTGACCAAGAATTTTTAAAAGACAATTCACAGTTTCGTCCACAGCGCTGAATTATTCAAAGTTCAAGCAGTCAATTCAAAGAAAAGGAAATAAATAGTATGTGTGACCCAAAGGCTTAAAAAAGAGTCAGACAGACAAGTCCATAAGACTCTGACCAGGCCCACCACCGCGTCCAAAAATACGTTTTCTTACTATTTTTCTCGTACAATATTATGGTTGGTTTATTTATTTATTCATTTTTAATTTATAATAATAATATCTTTTTTTTTTTTTGCCTGAATAATAATATCTATATTTAATTGCTAGGCCACCAATAATTGGCCTTCCCTTTTGAAAAGCCAACACATGCACCACAATGCGCATGATTCTTGTCATCACAAAAGTCATTGGCTGACACGACCTGGGCACGTGAACGTTTTTCACAATCCAAAATCTCTCCATTTCTGACACGTCACGTTTTGGATTATGAGAGCCCCTGGGGCCCACCCAAGGTCGCGAACTGTTTTTTGAAAATCCACTCACACCATCTCGTTGTTGCTTAGGGCTTACCCTAGCAACAACAACAAGAGTATTTCAAAAAAGAGTGGTCGAAGATGTGGAGAGAAGCACCTAGGCTTTTCCAACTTTTTCATGTGCATCCAATCCAAGATTCTCCTCCTCTCGGATAAAAATAAAAGCAAAAGGCACAACACACCCACACACTAGAGAGAGAATCTTTTTACAGTTACTGCGGTTACTCGCCTTCCTCAATCTTCACTGCACGAGTCAACCAAACATCACTTTGCTCCCTTCCTTTTCCTCTTTTATATTCTTTTTCTTTCTTAATACACAAGCCAATCACCATTTCTCAATTAACTGCCCACACCCACAATTCCTCTTCTTCTTCTTTTCTTTTCTTTCTCTTTATTCATCGTTTCTTTTCATTCTTCTTCATCTTCTGTAACAAACGAGCCCCATGTATGATAAACAAGAGTTTCTAGCACTGTAAGTAACCCTGTGGATGCAACCTTAGATTCAATTCGTTAGATTAAATAAAGACAACAAATTGCGTCATTTTGTGGTTCCTATGACTCTGTCTTCAACTGATGACACTATCAACGATTAAGATATGTACCTCGGATAACACAAATTATTTAGTTCTAGCATTACCAACTGATGACAGTACTTTTTTATTTCAAAAAGATGAGAAAATAAGAGGAAAAAACTGATTCTAGGAGAAGAATACCCATATGAAATTACCCTCTATAGTCTCATAAAAGCTCCATGCATAAGATCCTGCAAACTCTGAAGCATCTGCTTTTCCTATATCATTAATTGTGGTTCTCAGAAGAATCCAGCGGTAAGAGGAGACAGAAGCTTGAGTCAAGAAGAGATCATCCTAGTCCAAACCAAACCAAGTCAAAAGGAAAACTATCCAAGGAACCGCGTAGACCATAAAACAAGAGAACTTCAAAAAGTGGTCTCACAAAAAGAAAAAAGGCGGGCTCACCAATTGCTTAACAAACTTAAACAGTTCTAAATGTCTAACCAGGGCAAAAGAATAGCTAAAAAATAAAAAAGGAAACTTAATATTGTCAGATTCACAAAGCTGGGACTTGTGATCCCTCTCAGTGCTACAAGCAGCAGAAAATTCATTAATACTTTTCGCTCTTATGCACAAAACTTGGCATCATACAAGAAAGAACACGAGATCTTGAAACACTAGGGGACTTGGTTAAACTAAACAAAACAATTCAATATGCAGGAACACTTTGTATGATGAAATGTGTATGCTATAGACAAACATAAATTTTCTGCCCTACTTGGTTAATAGGAGCTATTATTCTACAACTAGACGTTCTGGTTTCCACTGCTTCCCCCCCCCCCCGGGGATCCTTCGCTTGAATAACAAAATTTCTGATGAAGCTTCAAAAATGGTTCTTCACTTTGTATCGTCAAGCCTATGGACTAAAGTTAATTGCAGTTACCCTGTGCTAACCAAATGGTGACAGTGGGCCGTAAGCAATTGAATTCTCAAGAAAATGCTGCAATCAACTTCTCCTTTGTCAGCTGCTCAGATCCTTGAGACTTGATTACAAAGGAATGGAAGATGGTGTCATTTGCCATTGCAAATTTCGACTCAACAACACTAATTTGTGCATCTTTGAACTTCTGGATAACTCTTGAAATAGGATGATCATTGAGAGGGCTGCTCACCCTTACTACTACCTCATCCTGGGTAGCTTGAATATCGACATCGGTTGCTTGATTCTTATTTTCTACTTTCGGATCGGCCACTGGTGCCGGTACATCCCTCGAAGTGCTTCCTGATCTCTCCCTCTCAGATTCCATGATCTTTAGTTTTGCCTGAAGCTCATGGATATAGGCAATGGCATCTCCCAGCAAAGAAGCCTTGTCCATCTTGGATATATTGGGCACAACAGATCTAAGAGCATAGAACCGCTGATTCAGCTTCTCACGCCTCTGCCTCTCTGCTTCCACATGATTCAAGGGTTCTTCCCTCCCATTGGCAGGCTTTCTACCCCGTTTCCTCGGCTTCCTTTCATCTGTTGCCCCCAGTTGCTCTTCTTTGCATGAAGCTTCAACATCGGATAGCTCTGATTCGGCATTGATTGGTCTCACAGAAGGCCTTGAAGTGGCTCCAGAGAAATCAATTTGCATTTGCACCTGCCTTTGTGGTTGGTAGTTGCTAAGCCGAAAGTCTTGCCTATACTGGTTGACTCCCTCCGGTACATTGCAAACTGAGGACCTTGAAGGATAAATCTCAGTTGGGCTCGCCTGTTTCCCACCTTGATTAGCAGCCCAACTCGATCCATGAATACCATTTCGCACATTTGGAAAGCTAATATTATTGCCATTGGGCTGGCCATGACCTGCCCAAGGCCTCTCCTCCATTTTCCTCACAGCAAGCTTCTCCCTAAAATGGGGACGACCAGAGTTTAACGAGTTCAAGTCCTGCCCAAAAATCTTTGGAACTCCCTCCACCTTATCCCCAACTGGCAAACCAGAAAAGACACCATTTTCGTCTCTCTTCTCATTCACCACAACAGGCAATGGCGAAAGTGGGGAAACCCTAGGAATCGACGATTGTGTAGAAAACTCTGATTTTATCACCTGCAACAATTCTAAGCTCTCCCCTACCATCCTCACAGAACCCAATTCCACAACTCCGATGTCAGTAGGGACCAAAACTATGGTCTGAATTCCAGCTGATTTTGCCAAAAACGATCTCACACAGTAGTCAGAGCTAAGTGCCTCAGAGTACCACACATGCTTCCCTGAAGCAAGGCATTTACCAGGCCCACCATGGCCTCGAGGGAAGGAGAAGTACATGGAAGCCAGAAAGAACATTTCTGTATCAGTAACCCTATCCAATCCGAAGGCATAATTGTCTTCATCAGAACCCCCAAATGTTGTGTGAAGCTTCTGAAGCACCCCTTTCCTCATCCTCTGCTGCATCTCATCTTTTTCCAGGCGAAGAGTAAGAAGCCCTTTGACTCCACCTTCTTCTTCTTCTCCCTTGGGTTCTCTGCAACAGCCATCTCCCCAACCCAAAACCCAATCCCCAGATTTCTTCGACTGTGATATTTGCCAGAAAATCGCGTAGTTCCAGCTGAAATTCGACGCGTTTGGACGGTCCACGAGATCCGAAAGCTTGTTCTGCAAACTTTCGTCGCTTCCGACTGTCATTAACAAATTGTCGTTCGCCGCAGGGTTTGTAATCAAGTATTCAAAAGCTCGATTTCCCAGAACCGATGCAACCATGCCTTTTTCTTCATCATTCCACAACACACCTCCTAAACCCAACTCAAGCTTCATATCTAATCTCCAAAAATAAATCACCCAGGAAATAAAAAAATACTCGTAATCTCCAACTTTTCAACTCTCATTCAAATCTCAAATCATCAGAGAAATCTTTCATCAGCTCCTTAAATTCAATAAAATTACATCCACGAATGAGAAACCCTCGTAAAATACTGAACAGCGCCTCCAGTTTCAGTTTCAGATCTTACAAGTATAAACTCTGGGTTGCCGAGAAAACCCAGGATAAAAAAACAAAGAAAAAAGCAAACAATCGTAAAAAGAAGCCCGAACAACAATTCAAACCAACCAGGCAAAAGACGAGGACGAGGCTATGTTGGAAGAAGAGAACAGAGCGAAAACCACAGTCCGAGGAGAAACAGACATTCGAAGTAGGTTGGAGAGTTCAAGGAAGCTAAAGGGAAGCCTCCGAATCAGGTTTCTCAAATCAAAATGAAGGGAAAAGGCGGTCTTGCGTCGTTTATGCAGAGTGAAGAAGGGCAGTGTGTGAAAATTGAAGAGACGGAGAAAGAAGAGAGAGAGTTTTGAGAGAGAAACGAAACGGACCAAACGGGCATGCGACATACTCTCTTTCTAACTTCTAACTGCAAACAATAAACCATGGTTAGGTTAATCGTGAACTAGGGTTGTTTTTGTGAGTTGAGGAGGAGTCGTCATTGGCTTCTTCACATTTTGTTATACGAAACACCTGAAATATTAATTGTGCCGCGCCCACTCCCGTGTTTTGCCTTTTTTAAAAAACAAAATGTGTTTAAAATCGTGTGTTGACTCGGTATCCAATATTTTAAAATATTTTTATATTAACATTTATTATTTTAAACTAATTTTTGTGCATCGATGCTCTAAAATATTTGTTCCCTAATACTAACTGTCTTAAACTAAATTTCATCATGCACACTTTTTTTTTTTCAGGAGCACTCTATATAAGATGCTGATTACTATTGAAAAAATATTTTAAAGATAAAATGTCAAAATTATATCAAACATTATTTTAAAATGATGAGCATTATTCAAAAAATATTTTAAAATGTTAAATTTAGCAGAGATTAGTTTAAATACTGAGTGCTGTTAAATAAATTTCATGAACAATACTCCCTCCGTCTCTTATTATAAGGTATAATTTTTTCAATAGGTCTATTCCTTTTTATAAGATCCTCTTTGAATTTGTCCGAGTATTTAATATATTATTACTTATTTTACCTCTAATTTAATTCGTTTAATATATATATTTTTCATTTATCTCACTATTATCCTATCACATTTACCCATTTATATATAAGGATATAATTGGAAAAAAATTGTATTTGCTACATATTAATTGTTTTTAACTAATTTTAACTGTTTTCTTAAACCACGTAATTTAGTTAAAAAGATCTTATAATAAGGGACGGAGAGAAAATGTATTTTAACTCTAAAATCTTTGGCTCTATATAACTTCTACTAAACCTAACTCTTATTGCTAAAATTAAAGGGGTGTTTGGGTAATCCCAAAATCACTTTTCAGAAGTACTTTTCCACAAATCAAGGCAAACTCCTACACATATTTACTTTGTACACCGTAAAAGCACTTCTGAAACTATGATTTTGTTCTTACCCAAACACCCCCTAAATTACTCCCTCCGTTCCTTATTATAAGAGACATTTGATGCTTATGGTATGTTTCTATATATAAGAGACACTTAAAAGTTGTCTCTACTTTTTTGTGTTGATTTCCTATTTTACCCATATTTATTATCTCCAACTCACACTCTCTCTCCCTCCCACTTCTCTTTCTTTTAATATTTTAATTATTCTCTCTCTTGCTCTCTTTCCTTATTAATGAGGGCATTTTTGGAAAACAAATTATACTTTTTACACATTAATTGTTCTTAACTAATTTTAACTGTTTTTTTTATCAACGTATTTCAGTTATTTGTCTCTTATAATAAGGAACGGAAGGGAGTATTTTGCTAAACTTAAATGTGCTGAGGGATAAACTATTTTTGTACGTATCAAAAAGGTTACCTCATATTATTACCCAAAAAAAAAAAAAGGCGACCCCATGGGATGAGAGTTGGGTCACATGGGCGTTGTGGATAGGATTGGTTTTTTTTTCCCCTTTTACTTTTGATAATATATTATCAAGAAAAAATTCATCAACGGTGGAAAAAAAAAAAAATAGAGATAGGTTTTCTAAATTTTGTTTAAAACTAATAGAAATTTAAATATTTAATATTTATAAATCTTAAGGTAAAAATATTTACAAATTTGACATGCAAATTAGTAGTATAAGGTAATGGTGATGAGTGGGAAAGTGTTTTTATCTTAAAATTTATGAAGGATTACATTAAAATATATAGACATGCAATGAGATTAATAATTGTATATGATTCAACCTAAACATAATTTGGATGATGTGAATCTTTTCTGCCCACTCGAGAAGTTACCTCGAATAACGAGCCCTTGAAAAATAATAATAATATAATAAATTAGTGAGTGAGAAGCAAAGTAGTAGTATTTGTGTATTCCTTTGGGCCTTCGTGTGATTCACAGAAACGCGTGAATTTCCTCTTGTCATGTGCATGAACCCATTCAACTTCTGAATTCACTCCGCGCCATCCAACCTGTTCCACCAAAACAATTCTTCAGCGTCATACATATTCATTTTCTCGTAAAGTTTGGGAATCTAGTCTTTCTTTCTTTATCCCTGCTAATGTAAGTATCAAAATGCATTAATACATATACTATAAAAGTAACAAAATCAAGCCACTGTACCTAAAAATATAGGACAAGAGTTGAGTAATACTCCTCCAGTCCTTAATATAGGACCCATTTAACTAATTTGATTAGATTAAGGAAGTTAGGTAAGTTAGTTAATTATAAAAATTGTGACACGTTTTTCCTAAAATACCATAATCATCTTTCTTAATACCCCTCTCTATCTTCTACTTGATTATGGTTGATGGAGTATCCATAGGGGTAATTTAGAGAAAATTGATAAATATGATAAATGGGTCTTATATTTAGGACCAAAACCAACTCAGAAATTAGGTCCTATATTAAGGACCGGAGGAGTATAAAATATTGGAACTCTATCCTGTGTGCTAATTTAACATAAGAGGCGGAGAGGGAAAAAGTAAGAAAGAAAGAAAGAAATACTCTTCTGATCCTATTTATAAGTTATTTACAGCATGTTTCACACAGACAAAAATTTTTTTTAAGTTTATTAATTCTCATTTAAAATTCAACCACTTTTCAATTTTATCCCAATTTAATATACATTATATCTCATGTAAACAAAGTCAATATACTAATAAATGAAGAGTAAAATTGTACATCCATATAAAAAATATCTTTTTTTATCCTATAAATAGGACCAGAGAAGCATCTTGATACAATACCTTGGCTGAAAGCTTATTGGCATCGTATCTTCGAATGAACTGCTTCTTTAAACAGTAAATTTGCAAAACTTGCAAGCTTTGTAGTTTTGCAGTGTAAGTTTGATCTGAAATATTGGACATGAAAGTAAGAGTTGTGATTAGATGGTTTTGTCCAAAGAATTTTTTATATTGGTCCTTATCCTTGGGAATCTAGTCTTATCGGCGGAGACTGGAAAGGATAAATTAGGAAAAACATTTTTTTTTAGATATAAGGAGTGTATTTTATCGACAACCGAGTGTGATGTTTTCCCATGATACTAACGATAAAATATAGATCCCTCTTATAAAGTCTTCCTCAAATGTGAATATTGTTGTTGGCCGGGGGAAAAAAAAAAGGTGAATACTGCCCAGAAAATTCTATCTTCTGTTTTCCGAATGTTGACGACTTCATAACTCTCTCATCCAACATTTGGTGTAATTATGAGTTAGTTGAAAAATTAAATTTGATTCTAAATAAAATATTTAAATTTATTTTGTTTCTCATATTTAATTATTGTTTTTCCTGACTAATTCATCTCTAATTTAATTATAAAATGATATATAATTTAATATTATATATGAATATTATTTAGAGGAGATTATGTCATAATTATTATGATTAGTTTATTGATCTTACTTTCCTAATTTATTAAAATTAGTTATGAATGTGTTGTGCTGCCTCTAGTTCTTATTATCAGATATAGGTTGTACATTATAAACTACATTTTGTTGTATATTAAGCATAGGAAGTACAGAATTATATGAATTGGATAGGAGAAAGCATTAGGGATAATGGATATAAAAGCAAAATGGTAAGGTTTTGGATGTAATGGGAAATTGATTGTGTTAAGAGGCAGGTGTATCTTTTGTTCACATGCGGTGTTAGCTGTTAATAATGAGGTGGGAG
This sequence comes from Neltuma alba, assembly GCF_004799145.2. Lineage (NCBI taxonomy): Eukaryota > Viridiplantae > Streptophyta > Magnoliopsida > Fabales > Fabaceae > Neltuma > Neltuma alba. The sequence goes on along the minus strand of NW_021636974.1, from coordinate 35,427 downwards.
GACAAGTAAAAAGAGAACAGGGTACGACAAGAAGAAAGTGAAAGTTGGATTTGACCACCAGGCTTTGTTGGTGGGTTGCAACTGCACTGGAAACCTTAATCAATCCTAAACGTTTCTTAATTAATTAAAAGGACAAGCAAATCACTCTGTACAGCTCATCATGATTATTACTACAATATGAACAGCTAATAATAATAATAATAAAGAGGACAGGGATTCCTTCCCAGGGAACCAAGCACACTTTGATTTGTTTGAGGTTTATGAGGCTTTAATTAATCGTTAAATTAGGGGATAAGAAAGCAGAGAGATGCTTAAGCCTGAATGGATGATGAGTCATCATTTACAATTAGACATGGGGTGGCCTGGTTAACTGGAGTGTAACCTAAGCCAAATCAAATTCTCAAAGTGATTATTCGTTACCCTTACTTGCCACTTTGGTGGATCCTTAATCTTTCACACCCCCGTCTTTTAGGTCTTCTAATTTGCTGTCATGCGTGCATGTTTTTATCAAATTCATAAGTAATTATACCTGCAATGCGTCATTATATATATATAGAGAGAGAGAGGAGAAACTTGGATATTAATCATGTATAGCATACCACATGCTACAGTGATTTTTGATATTATATTTTAATATTATATCATGTTTAATATTGTTACAAATTTTTACAAAAAGGATAAAAATTATTGCTAGAAGAGCTCCCGTAGCACAAGAGTATACTGCTAGGAAGACAATGCAGAGCCAGAGACCCATATTTAACGCAGGAAAAAAAAGCAAGAAGGCTGAAAGGATATAGGATGAGAAGAATTACAATCAAGTTCCAAAAAAATAAATAATTACTTAAAAATCTTAATAATAACATGAGTAGTAGGGCTGCATAATAGATAGACCAGAGCCCAATCCGAAGTCTAGTCTGATTTTTGGTCAGGTTTGGTTTGATAGTTTATAGTCTGATCTAGTTTAGTGGTAACCCGAGGTCGAGTTGGATTGGATCTGATTCATCAAATCGGTAGAGTGGTCTGAGACAATCCAAGTTTCTTTTTTTTAAATTTTTTTTTTATGAGAACTAAGGTTTCAATATGGTAAATACAATTTAAGACAATAAAATCATATAAAACTCATCCTAAAATAGTAAGACTCATCATACATACATAAAAATCTCTAAAAATATTTTTTTAAAAAAATTAAATGTAACATCTATATTACAAATTATTGAAAAATAAAAAATTCATCTAGATTGGACTGGGTCAGTCCAGATGGTCTGATCACTTGGTCCAAAACCCAGACCAACCAGTCTAGGTGAATTTTTTATTCCAGTCCAAATAGTCTGACCACTTGGTTTCAAATCTAGGCCAACCCGACCAACCAGTCCAGTATGGTCTAATTTCATTATATAGTTTATTTGCACTAGATTGAATAGGACTAGACCACTTCTGGTTGGATTGGATTGAACCAAATCAGTAGGTTTTGACATACCTCTACTGAGTAGCATGTAATAACAAGTTGTAAAGTGGAGAATTACTCGAGTAACCACAGATCAAAAGAAGACCAAAAATTTTGTGAACAACGCGAGTCTCCCCTCTTTCTAGTATTTTCAGTATTCCAAAAATCAGGAATTGAACATCCACATCAAAGAAAGTTCTAAAATTTATTTTGTATTTTTTTTTTTTTGGGACCGCGTTATAATACTCCTTATGTCATATGTTAGGAAACACGTAGATGATACTTGAGCATTGATATCATCGCCATTAACTAATCATAACGTGCGTGAATCGGGTTAATGTTAGGACGCGCGGAAGCGCGTGATAAGAGATTTAAAAAACAAAACAAAAAGGCACGCTCACGGATGGAGGGCCAGCTGGAAGTTCACACATTATGTGCAGCTCACATCATTAGCCTCTTCCAAAACGAACACGTTTTGGCATAGCACATGTCGTATTTCCACGCGTCGCCGTATCGAGCTGAGACTGAGAGATTTATAATTATGAGAGGCGAGGGTGTCACGTGACGTTCACGTGGACCGGGGTCCGAGGAGCGGCATGTGAAGCGCATTGCTTCGTCCGTCTGCCCTTTCTTTCTTTTTGACAAGGAGCCGAATGGTTGAAAAAGAGAAATTTGGTTGGCAACGTGTCCCGCGTGCGCGTTCTGTTTTCAGAGACAATAAATAAATAAATAAATAAGCCACCTTCATAGTGGGACCCACGTGTGCCTTTTTTTTTTTTTTTGTTAGGCAGGATATATTTAAATGCAGGATTTTACGAAACATGCATTGTATTTAAAATGAAAGGAGTAATTAGGAAAATATATAACAAACTACAAAATTGATTGATACTCCTCCGGTCTTTAATATAAGACTATTTAACTAATTTGATTAGATTAAGGAAGTTAGGTAAGTTAGTTAATTATAAAATGTGACATGTTTTTCTAAAACACCATAATCATCTTTCTTAATACCCCCTCCCTCTTCTACACTTGATTATGATTGAGGGAGTATCTATAGGGGTAATTTAGAGAAAATTGATAAATATGAGAAATGAGTCTTATATTTAGGACCAAAACCAACTCACCAATTGGGTCCTATATTAAGGACCGGAGGAGTATTATTTATCAAGTAAAATTTCCTGATAGAAAAGACAAGTTTTAAATGATGAAGTATTTTGAGAGGATCAGTCTTTTTTCAGTTGCTGATTATTTTGTTTTGTAAGCATTTTTTCCCTCTTGGTTTGAAATAGCACTCTCTCGTGTTGTTATTATAGGGACACACTAACTACTTTACTTGAATGTATCGGATGACCCGCGCAAGGAGATTGGTTAAAAATAACCAAGTGTCAATGAGCCAGAGACTTTTATAGTTCTACAAAATCACAGTCGAAGATGATATTTAGATTACATGCATCATGACAGTGGTGATGAAATGACAATTTTAGGAAAGTCGTCTTGTTTTAAGTACTACTTTCGGTATTTAATATAAAAGTTAGTTTGATATTTAATTTAATTATGAATATAAGATTCGAATCCACTTTATATTATTTATTTTTTTAAAGTAATTTTTATAATAGTTACGCATACTAAAGGTTCCATTAAATGATAATTCTAACCAATACGCATAATTAGTAAGGATATTCTAAGGAAGACAACACTCGCTAATCATAAATAATTAACTTAACTAATTCTTTTAATTTAACTAAGTCTTATTAAAGACCAAAAATAGTACTGTTTATAAAAGAGTTTCGTGTTAAGAAACATAATTTTATCAGGATGGGTCTTATAAATATGAACTAGGGGAGAATAACATAGTTAATAACCAGATCCTTCCCAGGTTCACTTCGTTAACTTTTTCAACCTTCGTTTCGATCCGTGCATGCGTCCGCTGGGGTATATCTTTTGGCTGTCTTTAAGGGGGAAATTGCTATTTTCTCGTAGAAGGTTAAGAATAAAATTTCCGGAGGCTTTAGTTGCTTAAACATGGGGTATTGAGTTTGGGTTTATGGGAATAAAAATTTTTTTAGAAAAGCCGCCTTTTATTGGGCGAACACTGCTCAAATTTAAGCTAACTAAGGCCTGTTTGGAATGGCCAATTAGGTATAAATTAAATCAAGCGGAATTAATTTTGATGTTGTATTATTAAGGGGGTTGGGTCTAACAAAAAGAGTAATCTTTTATAGTGTGGTAAATTAAAGTTTAAATTCCCGTTAAAAGAGGTATCATATTAATATCTGATAGTATTTTGAATAAGATTGTTTATAAGAGGATGCTGCTTAAGCTCAAAATGTTAGCTATTGGCTCACAATTGGAACTGAAAACCCTTCACGCAGATACCCGATGGGCCACGATATGGTTATTTATTTAACTTGAGCCCAATATGAGTCAGCCGACAATGACCCAAGAACAAACGAAGAGGACCAAGACCAAAATTTTCATTATTGAAAGAAATCAACAGACGAGAGCCCAATTTGATGATGTGATGCATGGTGGGCTGGGCCGGGTTGTCAGAGACTCATTAGCCCAATGGATACAGGTAATGAAAAGCAGAAGATTATGGGCTTTCTTGGCACCAAATTTGAGTCTTACTTTGTTTTAGAGATGACGGGTTTTTGTCTTAGCGGGGTGGAAGATATTTTATGTGTTTTGAGGGACCGTACTTATGCTACAAAGTGTGTGGAATTCTTTTGTTGATCCAAAATCTGTGAATATATTTTTTGCCCCGCCTCTAAAAAGAGTGTATTCCGATGAATCTTCGGGAAAATATAAGCAAAAACGGAAATGCTAATTGGGATTTGCTGTGGGGAGTTACGGTCTGGAAGCTCTGACTTTGGAGAAATGAGGCAGTTTTTGATGATAATTTGTTGAAAACCTGAAACCCAGCTACTCTGATTAACTATAGTTGGAAGAGTATTGTTGATATTCCTGAAATGACGAAGCATGATGCAGCAGCAAAGTGTTCGGAAAACTCAACCATTTGGGCTCTTTCTCCTGAAGGTTGAGTGAAAATAAATGTTGATGGAGTTGTGGCAAAACATTCTAAGAAAGCTGGATGCCGTGGTGTTATTCACCTGTTTAATTAGGGGGTGTGTGCGTGTGTCCATCATTTGGGTCTTACGAAAGTGTAAATTTGTCTCAAAAATTTTCACTTAGGAGTGTTAGGTTTTGAAATTTTTTTTGATACAAATTTATTTCGAAAGTTCAAAATTGTAATAATATTGTCATCCACTCTTAAAAAATTAATATTGACTATTAAAATGATGATATTGATTATTAACATTTTTAACTGTAAGAGACAATGTTACTAGAATGTTAAACAACAGGGTAAATTTACATCTTAATTTTTTTTCCTCCCAACACACGTTAACCTTGTTTATTTTCATAAGATTTGTATAAAAGACTAAAGAATCAAGGGGAGAAAAAATAAGGCGGAGATTTTTGTGGGGAAACAATAGGCAGTGGGAAGGGAACAGTTGGGGGGGGGGGGGATTGGAATCACATAGGCAAAGGAGCCACGACAAATGAAGCAGCTGGAGTGCATCCACGTATATATGTACGTATTCTTCCGATCCTAAATATAATACCTTTATACACGTGAATAAGAGTATTATATTTAGGATCGGATGCGTATTATAAAATGAATACAAATACCAACACTTCTTTTTTTTTTTTTTCTGTTTTAAATAACGAGTGGTTCTGAATAAAATGAGGTACAAATAATTAAAAGGTGAAGGCGAATAGTACCAATAATTGAGGCAAGGTACTCCCACGAGTCCTTCTCTCTTCATTTCATTTTTAGGACCCATTTTAGTTGCGAACGGTCCCATCTCTGCGTGTGTGAGTCTATGGAGTCGTTTTTTGTATCATTCCTTAGTTTTACACTTGTACCCTCTCCTTTGTTCTGGGCTAACATGTTTGGTTGCTGGAATTTTCAGTGCTGATATATCGAAAAAAGAATGGAATTGCCTGTGCGGTTTTGTTTGGTTCACTCTTTCCATATCCCATTTCTTAATTGGAGCTGCAACGAGGATTTTGGGAGTGAAAAGAATGTGCATTGCATTGACCAACTGATAGAATGGATGTGATCCCGCCGGAATGGGATGGAGGAGAAAGTCTAGAATACCCTTCGCCCCCCACCATAAAAAACACCTGTGGTTTAATCAATCAATTAATTACCAAAAGGAAGATATAATAATAATTGAGTGAAATATAATGGAGAAGGTGAAGAGAGGGAAATTGAGTGTGCGTGAATTTATGGCAGGGTACAGAAGGGTGTGATGGAAATGAATGATGTGGACTCCAGCAAAAATAAGAGGTGGATATTTCATTCTAACTCCTTTTGACATGTTTAGCGTTTTCCATGCACATGGTTTCCCCATTTAATTAAATGTGTGAAAGCAGCATACAGCTTTTTTTTTTTTTTTTTTTGTGGGTGTGTGCTGTAGAAGCTTCTATATAAACCCATAAATGCAATAAGAAATATGATTTTCACTGTAGTTACCTCAGTGACAGCATCATCAGCCACACTTGGATGAAGTCCTTGATTGAAGCCTGGCATTAGCATGTTTGGATGCATGTGTGTTTAATTTTTGTATTTGGGGGGGGGGGGGACATAACATGGGAATTTAGATGCTATTTTTCAGTAACATTTTAATATCTTTATAAGTTAATCTTATTTATGGTGCATCCAATCACCTAATATTATTTCCTAATGCATTTAGCAATCTTTGATGTTTTTCAGTTGCATTCAGCACTCTAATTTTATTATGGTTCATGATGCTGGATATATACACTATCAATAAAATGACTGTGCTAGAAGCTGAAAAAAAAAAATCATGATGCTAGACGTATCATGAATAAAATCAGGGTATTGAATGCAATTGAAAAATAATACCAGGATTATGGATGTGACTAATCAATAAAATTAGGGTATTGAATGCAATTAAAATTACTATTACGCTGCTTATTAATTTGTTAAAATACTAATCATTGTTCTCATTTAAATTGAAAATTATCTTTATTTTTACACATTTTCAGCATCCACAAAAAAAAATGCTACCTCTGGTCCTAATTATAAGACCTCATTTATAGTCTACAAATGAGGTCTTATAATTAGGACCGGCTGTAGTATATATGATGAATAAGGGTAGTCCACTCTTGATGAGAGGGAGTAACAATTTTAACTTGTTACAAATTGATTACTACATCTAGTCCTAACTATAAGGGCTACTTGGAGGATTGGATTTGTCTTAAATATAAGATTTCAACTCTCCTAATTTTATTCCGGTCAAAAAAAAAAAAACTCTCCTAATTTTATAATATATTTTTTAAAAAATATTCTTATTGATTATAAGAATTTCTACTAAAAGGTAATTTCAATATACATGATTAAATGTGATAATTTAAAAAAATCAACACGTATTTGTTATAAATAATCAATTTAATTAATTTTTTCAATCTTCTCAAATTAGTTATTTAGATTGGAGCAGTATTTCGACTGGTTGGATGATTTCAATACTGTAGATTGGATCAACCGTAAAAATGACATGCGATGCATCATAAGAATATAATTTGATTGTGTCATTCACTCATTTGGCCTAAGTGAGAAACCGTTAATTAAGCTATGGAGACTGAATAATTAATGGTATGACCAATTCATAACATGGGTTTGGTTGTATTGTCAATTATTGGTGTTTAACTTATATCCTGAAATATATGAACCTGAGAGGTGCCCTAAAGATGTGATAATATTTGCTCAAAGTTAGTTATATATCTTCTAAACACTACATCTGATTCTAATTATAAGATATTATTTATAGACTATAAACGAGATCTAGAACTAGAGATAGTATGATTTAAAGAGATTGATTACTTTCTTTCTTTTTTTTTTGGAGGGGGGTTGTTGGGAGGACGCATGGCGTGGTCCTTGCTGTTATATTGCATAGCCAAAGCTGGCAATTACATCGGGGGAGGCACATCCCATACAGTTTTCATCTCACTAAATCAATGATAGCAACACCAAAACAATAATTCATTTGCAACCTTATTATACACGCAAGTCTTCGAAACAATTTTTTTTTAAAAAAACAACTATAGATAATTATAATACTACTGGTCCTAAATATAAAACTATCCAGCATTCATACAAAATACTAGCTAGTTTTCCCATCATTATGTAAGAAATGATTCAATTAGAAGTTGAGGTATATATCTTCTATTATAATATTGGTTAACGGGTATTAAAAAATGTATGAAAAATAATAAACTGATTGAATGGAGCACTCTTCAATTTTTTTTAAAATTATAGATAGTTATAATAGCAGTGGTCCTAAATATAAGACTTTCTAGCATTCATACAAAATACTAGCTAGTTTTCCAATCATTATATAAGAAATGATTCAATTAAAAGCTGAGATATATATCTTCTATTATACTCCTCTGGTCCTAATTATAAGACCCAATTGACTTATTTGAGGAGATTAAGGAAGTAAGTTAAGTTGGTTATTTATAATAAATAAGTGTTGTCATTCCTAAAATATCCTTGCTAATTAAGTATATTGGCTAAACTATCATTATTAGAAGGATTATCTTGAAAAAAAATGCATAAATATAAGAGACAAAATGGATTGGGTCTTATAATTAGGACCAAATAAAAATTCAAATTGGGTCTTATAATAAGGACCGGAGGAGTAATATTGGTTAACGGGTCTGCAAAAAATATATGAAAAAAATAATAAACTGATTGAATGGAGCACTCTTTCGTTTTCACCATCTTATAATAAACTGATCTCAATCAATAGAACATTTGGGAGTAAAAGAGTGCGTGTGTCTTTTTAAAAACAACTTTGGAATGTTATATTTGGGTGTGCAGATAACATTAGAAAACAACAAGGGGAAATGTTTTTAAGTGAAAACTGTACGGACAATACTTTAAAGACAGATATACAAGTTTGATGATGGAGTTCCATTGATAATTACTTGTTTAAATGCGCGCACCTAATCAACTTTAGCCTTTGCTTATTTGCGTACGTGTAATTTTATGAAATATTCTTGTTCAATCCTTCTTCTGGATGAAAAGAAGGAAAAAATAATTAAAGATCGATAGCTAAACACAATTTGATTTCTTTTTTTTATTTCTTGTCGATGAAAGCGGTTAAATTTCATGTTTGTTCCGCATATACATGCACCAAAGATAACCAAATAGAAATAATAATTACTCACAATCGATGAGTGAATGTCCTTCCATTGAAAAGTGAAAGCAAAAACTATTACACTGCATATTAATTTTTTAAAATACTAATCATTTTCATTTACATTGAAAATTATCTTTCTTTTTACACATTTTCGGCATCCACAAAAAAAATATATACGACGAATAAGGATAGTCCATGGAGGGAGTAATAGTTTTAACTCGTTACAAATTGATTATTACATCCAGTTCTAAATATAAAAGCTACTTGGAGTGTTGGATTTGTCCTAAATATAAGACATCAACTCTCCCAATTTTATAACTTTTTTAAAAAAAATATTCTTATTGATTGTAAGAATTTCTATTAAAAAATAGTTTCAATGTACAAAATTAGATATGATAATTTAGAAAAATCAATACATATTTATTATAAATAATCAATTTAATAAATTTTTTTAATATTTTCAAATTAGTTATCTAGACCTGAGGTAGTATTTTAAATTATTGGACGATTTCAATATTGTAGATTATATTGGATCAACCATTAATTGCTTGTGTCATTCACTCAGTCATAACAATAGTTTGGTTGTATTGTCAATTATTGGTGTTGAACTTATATATCCTGATATGATAATATCCGCTCAAAGTTAGTTATATATGTCCTAAATATATATATATATATATATATGTATATGTATATATGGTTGAAATGAGGCAGCGTCGCATACAGTTTTCATCTCACTAAATCGATGATAGCAACACTAAAACAATAATTCATTTGCAACCTTACTGTACACGCAAGTCTTCATTTTTTTTTTAAAGTATGGATAGTTATAATACCCCGGTCCTAAATATAAAACGTCTTAGCATCCATACAAAATACTAGCTAGTTTTCCTATCATTATATAAGAAATGATTCAATTAAAAGTTGAGATATATATCTTCTACAATAATATTGGTTAATGGGTCTTCAAAAAATATATGAAAAAAGTAATAAACTGATTGAATGGAGCACTCTTTCGTTTTCACCATCTTATAATAAACTGATTTCAATCAATAGAACATTTGGGAGTACAAGAATGTGTGTTCTTTTGGAAACAAGTTTGGAATGTTGTGCTTGGGTGTGTAGAAAACATTAGAAAACAACATAAGGGAATGTTTTTAAGTGAAAATTGAACGGACAATACTTTAAAGACAGATATATGAGTTTGATGATGGAGTTCCATCGATAATTACTTGTTTAAATGCACGCACCTAACAAACAGTTGTTAGTCTATTCTAAAATATTAAACTTTTTCATTAATGCACTGCTAATGATTTTTATCTGTTTGCCGTTGTTTAGGAAGATGGCACTATTTGAAATATATCATAGCATTTGATCAAGTTGTGATGGAATATTATATGTGTGTGTGTGTGTGTGTTTTCGTTTGTTAAAATTATATACTTATTTATTTCTAAAAGGTCCACGACTTTATCTTGAAAACAAGAGATAAATTAAAAAAAAAATTAAATTTAGATCTCTCAGATTTCAATCTAACAGTAAAATTGGATGATGAAAAGGAAGTGGGTGGAAAGAATAGACGAGAGAAACCATAGTTAAAAAATGCTAAAATCCTATTTGGTATGAAACATTAAAAATGAGGGATAGGGACTGAAATTACAATTAAGAAAAATTATTAAAATAAAATTCAGTATAGGTAATTGCTTATTATATGGGATTAGGCAAACCCACAGATGTGGTATTTCCCAATCCCACAAACATAACTTTTGTCTAATCTCACGTAACAAGAAATTTCTCATACTAAACATTTCTTTAATGAATTCCCTCAATACCAATCTCAATTCCTACCCCTTATTTTTAATACTTTGTATCACATAAGACCTAAGGTTTCATTTCACATGAAGTATTGAAAATAAGGAATGGGGTTTGGGATTGTAATTGAAAAAAAATTAAAATAATATTTAGCATGAATAATTACTTGTTATATGTGATTAGTCAAACCCATGTATGTAGGATTAGGGAATACCACCCGACTAATCCCATATAAAAAGCAATCTCTTATGCTAAACACTCTTTTAATAGATTTTCTTAATCTCAATCCCAATATCTATTCCTAATTTTTGATGTTTCCTGCCAAATAAAACAGGACCTAATTGTAAACTTACTGTCTCATAATTAAAACTAAACAAGATTCAGTGGAACTGTTAAGGAGGTTTTAAATGGGAGGCAAAATGATTTGAGTGATGGGAAAAGAGAAGGATAAGATGCTTCGTGGGAGGAATAGAAGAAGTGGTCCTTATCAATTCGCTATCTGGAAGCTCTAAAGCCAATTGGTCGGTCGGATGACACATGACGGGCACAAGGACACTTGGGCCTTTTTTGTCGTTGTTGTCCCTTTCAAACCCACCAACAGGAAAAAAAGCCCACCGAAATTTGGAGTTAAAGGGCAAATCACTCACCCTAATCCCGTGAGCTTACCCACAATCTCACACACCTCAAGCTTCCCCATGTTTTGTTTAGGCCTTTTAAGACCTTCTGGATTTTTTGCTCATCTCATTTAATGCTCTTCACCCTCGAGCAGTCGTTTAATATCTTAATTTCCAACTTCTGGTGAAAACTCCTCAGCCAATGCCCAATGGTAGGGTCAAATGAGAGGCCCTCAAATTGCATAAACCAAGAAAATGTGAGTAGGGTTTTGTCTTCTTTAGAGGAATCTTTTACCCACTAAGATTTTATATTTTTAAAACTTTGATTAAACAATACAATCGTATTAAATTGTATTGTCCACATCTTTTTTTGTTCTTGCATATATGATTGGATGAAGAGTACCGAGACCACTAAACCTTTTGGAAAAACAACTCATCAATCTATTATTCATTGACGTGATTGTTAATTTTTTAACAACCAAATTATTTTTCAATCAAGTTTATGTATAAATGTACAGAACTTAGACTAATTTATTATGTGATTAGTAGCTCACATGCAATATCATATCAAATATATTTTGAATGTAATTAGAATAATAGTGTACTCATTTTACCTAATTTTATGCATCGCACGACACCGAAATAACAAATTCAAAAAAAAAAAAAGGATTGTACGGACGTGGAAAATTATAAGTACAATTTTGTCTTTTGATTTTGGATTACAGACATTTGATTGATAGCGAAGTAGAGGGGACGAGTGAGGGGAGGGGGGGTTAAACGGAAGGAAGGGCATGTTGGTCATTTTGATGCCAGCGCATCCACCATCCATCCCCAACCTCTGTTCCCATTGGAGACAGTTTTGACAAAGTTCGGGGCTACGTCACCACGCGTCTATCACGCTGTGGACCCCACGCCCCTCAGGACGGGTTGATTTTTTAAGAGCTGTCACGTTTTCTGTTGTCATTACGTACTTACATTTACCCTCGTTTGTTAAATCCAATGGTCAAAATCATCCAGCATCGTTTATCAAAATTCCTTTGTTCTTTTATTTTTTTTGGCCCTCCATGTAATTGTCCTCCAACCAATTCCTGGAGTTGAGTCCTATATATTTGACACGTGGCTAAGTTATTTATAGGTTATTTGTATTTCAATTTTTTTAATCTTTTGTCTTTATTAAAAGAATAGTATTAAAAATATGTTTTATATTTTATCCCACATATTTAAGTCAAAATGGGCAAAAATAAAAAAGAAAAACTGAGTAATTACTTTGTAAGTGACTTATATTTAAAAATAAATTTTTTTCCTACAGTAGACTTATACTCCCTTCGGTTTTTTTTATAAGAGTCTGAAATTTGAATTATTTTGGTCTTTTTTATAAGAGCCTATTTGGAGGGTTAGAATATTTAATGTGTTTTTACCATTTTTGTCTCTAATTAATTTTATTTCATACATTGCATTTATTGAAGGGTTAACAATTTCACATATTACCTTCTTTTTTATAGTTTCTCTCAACATTATTCTATTTCTCTTTCTTACTTGTGCCCTTATAAATGAGGATATACTTTAAAAAAATAAAAGTCATTCTTCACATATTTATTATTTTTAACTAATTTTAACTATTTTATTAAATCACATAATTTAGTTATCAAACTCTTATAAAAAAGACCCGAAGAAGGATTTAGGAATAGAGTACGACAACCTCCATTCATTTCATTTGGTCCCATTTGTAAATTTTTCCAATATATGTTCTGTTTATAGAGCATTTTTAGTAAAATTCATATAAATTAAGAAAAATTTTAAGTTATATTAACTCTTTATTAATATATAATAACTTTTCAACTTTATCGCTGTTAACTCTCTATTAACATATTTTTATACCACTATTTAATATATATACTCATCAAGAAAATAACTATATATGCCATAATAAATGAAAAATAAAATAGTAATGAGATAATTTACAAACAAGACAAAGAAAAATAATTTATTTTCTATCTAATAAATAAGATCAGAAGAGTGTTTTATTAAAATAAAAAATTAATTTATTAACTTTATGTTAAAATTTAATAGCTTATCAAATTTATTTAATAAAATGACTTATATTAACAAAAAATTCTTAAAATCATACAATTCAATAATGATAATTAATCGATTGACATTATTATGTCAACAGTGGTTGAACGTCGCATCTTTTCACTTGAACTTGATATACCTTTTCTTTCGAAGAATTTAAACCCAAATTAGTAGAATATAATATTGCCGTGTCTTACCAAATCAACTTTTTTAATGTAATTTTATCCCTTTTGCACAGTAATGGTTGAATTTTATCAAAGCTAACCTTGTTTTATATATATATTAAAATGATTTTCTTTCAGTTTTTAAAAAATAATATTTGAATATATATGTATACCTACATATATTTTTTAATGCATTAAGAAAGTTTAGAACATTTAATATCTACTCATCCCCATTTCATCCTTATTACCTAAAGCTGTTATTAGTATTAACAGTATGCTGCCCTAATAATAACGTTATTTGCAATATTTAGATAGGGTCTCGAGTTTAAATTCGATATTAACATATTTGTGTTTAAATTATGCTACTACATAGAGCATTAAAAAAAAGTTAAAATGCTATCTTTAGTAATTAGTAGTGCCCTTTTCCATTGTCTCAGTAATTGATTCTTGTCATATATTGTGTTCAGCGTGACTCAAATAAACTTTGCGTTTAACGATTATTTTTGTCGTCATCAGTTGATTTATTTGTTTTACGAAAGGCTTAAATTTCTTCTGTAATTTTAATGTGATGTTTCAAATAATATTACACACACACACACACACGCACCTCCCTCAGTTTTATTTGATATTTAAAAATAGTTCTCTAGGACCACACAATTTAAATTACAATTAATTAGATCATATCTTTAATACATATGCCGTGTTTTTAACCCTTTTTTCCAACACATCTTTTTACCTACAATGCGGGTTAATTTTTGTTTTAATTTTTAATTTCTACATGCCATTTTTTTGTGAATTAATTTTTATACGTTAATGTGATGTATTTGGTAGCTTCCTGTATCATGCATGACTTCTTCCTAACTTTATGAATATACTAACGTGATATTAATTACAATTAAAAAAAGAGGAGACACAAAGAAACACAATGCTAAGCCCTACTAGATTGTCACTTCAATTTCAGGTGAAATCATTTAAGAGACACTTATTTTATTTTATTTTATTTTCAATGACCAAGAGTCCCTCATTCTTTTATTTTTTGTTAAGAAGAATACCCCCCCTTTCCACTAATCTCCGACGTCTAGGACTAAAGGGACAGTTCCGTAATTTCAAATCCATCGTCATCGTAATAATGTCTGCTACACATTATAAATGTTGAAGATACTCAGCAAATATCGGTTGACGCTGTAACTCTGTGAATGGAGCCAACACCTCCCTGCACTCGCGACGATGACCTAACAGCCGCTGTCTCCTCCGCCGCCATCGAGCCAGTTGACAAATCTGATAACTCAAGAGTCGGAGGCACGCGCCACCCAGTCTACCGGGGTGTTCGTAAGCGGCGTTGGGGAAAATGGGTGTCGGAAATCCGAGAGCCGCGCAAGAAATCGCGAATATGGCTGGGGTCATTTCCGGTGCCGGAGATGGCAGCCAGGGCATATGACGTGGCGGCGTACTGCTTGAAAGGCAGGAAAGCGCAGCTCAATTTCCCCGACGAGGTCGAGCTGTTGCCGCGGCCGTCCACATGTGCCGCGAGAGATATCCAGGAGGCGGCAGCTAAGGCGGCTCATGCAATGAAAGCCTCCAAGAAGAAGAATAGCATCATGTCCGACGGATACGGAGACGGCGACAGCGGGGGAGATGATTTTTGGGGCGAGATTGAATTGCCAGAGCTGATGAACAGCGGGTGTTTCTGGAGCTCTCCGAGTGGGTCATCGTGGGCTCAATCCGGCGACATCACGGCGTGGCCGGAGATGGAGGTTCCGACGCAGCAGCAACCATTCATGGCGTGCTTATAATGTGTATTAATGGTGTTCAGCGGTTGGTATGCTCCGTATATATTTGCCAACTGTTCGTGTTCTCATGAATAATAAATCGTAGTTATTATCATTATTATTATATCATGTTCGCTGCACAGCATAAATAGTTAAAATATTCAATAGCTGCGCTTGGCCACTAATTTGTGTGAATCAGTGATACAATTACAATCGTGTGCTCGCTTCTTACTGTCCAGGGTCCAGTAAATTGCAAGAAGGGTTTCAATTTTACATAATATAACTGTGCTCCAGCCCCATGTAATTAAATTGGTTTTATTTTTTGTAATTCTTATTGGTAAGTTTTAATGTTTTATACAAGAAGCTGTAACTTTTCTTCATCTTCTTTTTCCCAATCGATGTGTTCTTTCCAGAATGCTCACTTCTGAGTTCAATCCTGAAGAATTTGTCCATCAAGTTTGAAAACTTTCTATCTTCCTTTCCTTCTACATGCTTTTCTGGTAAAAAGTAATTAACTTTATTTTGATGAATCTTCCCTTTATTTGCATTATTATGCATGTAAAGAGCAATTTATTCCCCATAAACTAACTAGAAGTCGAAAACTCTTTTTTTCAAAGGATTATGTAAATTTTTATTAACTTAGACCCAAAAAGGAGAGAGTGTAATTTTTTTTACTATTTATTATTTATTTTATAGATAAAAATGTGGAAATTGTTTTTTGCCAGCAGATAAAAATGTGGACATAATCAGTCCTTTTTGTTATGCCAGTTTCATCATCTCACAAGGAGGGGAAGTTTTTATTAGTGTGTACCTAATTATTGCTGAATTTTCCAAAATCATTTATGTGATGAAAAGCTACCCTTTGGTGGCTTCAAACATAATCTAATAACCTAATTAATAATATATATACTTGAATCTTTTATTTTAGGCCATGGTAGGTCAAAACTCCAGCAGTGTCTACCCACTATAACATATTATTATTGTTAAAGGAAATTTAAAAAAATAGGAAGAATCTAAAATCCTAGGTATAATTTGGGCATGAAATAGCTAAAGCAAGGAAGAGATAAAATAAAGTCAAATTGGGTACGTCATGGACTAATATGGGGATTTTCGTGAGGCAATGTGTTGATGTTACGTTTGAACTATTGAGGAATCTTTAATTACATACAGAACAGAACATAGTTACAACAAATTATGATTAATTATGAAGCCAATCAAAATCTATTTAAAAAGGGCAACACATTATTCTTCTTTGGTGACATGACGCTGTCGCCATTAGAGCTTAGTTCCCTTTCGTATCAGGCCAGTAACATTCTTGCTTAACAACAACATGGCAAAAATATTTTTTTTATTAAAAAAACCAACCTTCGATTTTTTTTAATGAATATAAAAAAATTAAAATATTTTGTTCTCTCTCATGGAAATCATAACTTTGTTGAAAAGATTAAACTGTCGATCATCACCTAGTTAATATAGGTTTTATATAAAAGTCTAATGTAATGTGTTGAGAGCATGAAGAATTTGAAATCCTTAACAAGATGTTAATTTGGGTCTCTCTCATAAATTTCTAAAGTTTGCATCTGTGTGTCGTCCTTGTGTTACAATGAGATGCGGCTAAGAAAGATTGGTTCCACAGGAGGGCTATGATTATTTTCAACGGTAATAATACTCATTGTTATAACATACTCCTCTTGTCCTAAATATAAGACTACTTTTATAGTGTAATTTACACTATAGAAAATCTTATATTTAGGACTGGAAGAGTATTACGTATATGTTTTTTCCTCCATGCCATAAAATATAAAATAAGTTATGTTACTTCGATGGATAAATAAGTTACAAATAATACGTCTCTTGAGCGCTGAGCATTTAAATCATCCTCAGACTAGGCAACGCCACTTTTATATTATTTCTATTAATTATGAATTAGCTCATTGCACATTAATATAAAAAATTGGATACCTTTTCGTGAACAAGAATAAAAATTTAAAATAATTCTTTTTTATTTTCTGACGATGAACCATTTGGTATCTAAAATTATATTGAAATTGGATTTGAATTCCGTCCACTTATGCATACTCAAACTATTGTGGTTTTTTTTTTTTTTATATGACTATTTGGTTGGATCAGATTTGAGCATTGTTGATCCTAACTAGGAGTAATTCTCCCAGATATATTTTCTTTATTTACATGGATTTAAATCAATGAATATTTGTAAAAATAATGTACTCCTCCGGTCCTTAATATAAGACCCATTTAACTAATTTGATTAGATTAAGGAAGTTAGGTAAGTTAGTTAATTATAAGAAAAGTGACACATTTTTCCCAAAATACCATAATCATCTTTCTTAATACCTCCTCTCCCACTTCTACTTGATTATGGGTGAGAGAATATCTATAGGGGTAATTTAGAGAAAATTAATAAATATGAGAAATGGGTCTTATATTTAGGACTAAAACCAACTTAAGAATTGTGTCCTATATTAAGGACCGGAGGAGTATATTTTAAGAATGAAAATTAATCCACTCCGAGTTAGTAGTGAAGATATAGGATCTCTATAAGCTGGAATACCCCCATGAAACAAAATATGTCTGAAAAAGGGATTTCATGGAAAATCCAAAATGATGGGATGTTGGCCAATTTCGGTTTGTATTATTCAGAATCAGGTGACAAAAAATTGACCCTCCACTCACTGTTTTCTCAGTGTTTATTTGTCATTTCACTCAGTAAGGGTGGGCTCAACATGGATCAAAGCACCACTCTATCAAACACAACACATTGTGGTGAAGGTGGATGAATAGATTCTTTTGGCACTAAAGCCTATCAGGTAGGCAATTTCCATGTGGCTGCATCTTATTCTCAATCCCGTTCTTATCACAGCAAGCATCAACAACTCAACACTACACATTACACATGAATACCATAAATACTTTGAGAAAACAACTATTTTTTGACAATCAAGCCGAGATATTATCATCATTCATCAGTGATTCATGCTGAGAAGTAGGCTGAGAGCTTCCTTGTTCCAAGACACAAGGCAGAGAAAGATCTGATCAAGTTATGGAGGAAAAGGAAAAGTCGAAAAGATCAGAGAGTGAGCAGTGAAGGTACTTTTGGTCCCATCCTAGTTAATGTCACAGACTATCATGGGGACACAATGTCAGATGTCCCTGGAAAAAGTATAAAGTCATCCTCTTCTTTTCCTTTTGAGGTGGTAAAGTTATGAGCGTCAGGGTCAAACTTTCGTGTCAGCAAAAGTTTCAACCAAATTAATTATAAAGTGGCCCAGAGCCATGAAGAAGGAACTTGCTTGATCAGAGCGGGTTAGCCCTATAGCAAGATGCATTATCTTTACGTGAAGAACAAATACGATTATTTGGAAATTTTCTTTTTTTTTTACATGTTTAGATCATCAACAAAATGACCTCAACCATCAAAATTTGTTAATAATGACTCATTCTTTTTAGGCAATCATACGAGAGATTGTGGGCAATATGAATTTATGAAATGCTCTTATGAGTTTATCTCTGGTCCAGGGTAGGACTTGTGGCCATTCCGCCCGGTAAAGATGTCACCCAGCCAGACAGAGAAGGGAAAGACTAAAACACAAAACAACACTGTTTTGACTATGAGCAAATTGGAACATGACAAAAAGTTCCAATCCATAGTGAAGACTAATTTACAAGTAATATCATTGTATATCAAGGCCTCCCTCCCTCCTTCCCCCACACAATGTAACCAAGAAATGAATCAAATAGGCTGATAAGAACATGTGAAACTAAGATCTTTACGTAGATAATTAATTATCACTCCTTCGATCCTTAATATAAGACTTTTTTGACTAATTTGATTAGATTAAGGAAGTTAGACAAGTTAGTTAATTATAAAAAATATGACATGTATTTCCTAAAACACCATAATCATTTTTCTTAATATCCTCCCTCTCTCACTTACTTGATTATGATTGAGGGAGTATCTATATGGGTAATTTAGAAAAAAATTGATAAATATGAGAAATATGTCTTATATTTAAGACCAAAATTAACTTAACAATTAGGTCCTATATTAAAGACCGGAAGAGTAATATTAAAAGGGTTTATGTATGGCAGAGAATCAGCAATTTGGTTTTTCATGTCTCACAGTCTAACAGAAACCTCAATCATAATTTTTGCCTTAATTGAAAAATCAATTTTTCTTAGTTCTGATGGTACCTAAACAGGGTTTATTAGCTTAAGCAGCTGCTGTTGTTCTGGGAACTTTCAAAGCAGAAGAGACAAGTTTTAACACCGATTTGCTCTAAGATTCCTTGAAGAATAACACGAGTGCCCATGCCAGAACTGCAATTTAGATATGCAAAAACATAACAAGAGGTTGCAAAAATTCAATCCATCAACATCTAAGCGGGGGAAGCAAACAAATTGCTCAGCAGGACCACTGTGTATCTTGTCCTTTAAGTTAATGAGGGCAGCAGATAATTGACAAGGTTCGATTTGTGAAGGTTCTAAAACGTTCCTGTCAATCTTTATGTTCCGTGACCTCATTTTAACCCCTTCCTTCTCATGTAGCTTTCAGTGGCCACAGTGGGTCTAGCGGTTATCTGCTGGAAAATATTTTAAACGCATGTCTAGGGTATCTCATATCTGTAAATTGGTCTTTGACAGAAAATCTAACCGATCAAAACATCACAGTAATTGTCCCGTAACGGATTTAGGTGCAGGGCAAATCACAGTCAAATGTGGTGCTTCGAGTGCATTTAAGTATTACAACTAAAGTCATAAATTCGACTTTTAGGGAAACGATTGCCGAGAGAAAGACAAGAGAAACTACTAGGCAAAATATAACTAGACTGGGCCATTGTCAAAATAGTATTCTTCCGGTCCTTAATATATGATCTAATTGTTAAGTTAATTTTAGTCCTAAATATAAGACCTATTTATCATATTTATTAATTTTTTCTAAATTGCCCTTATGAATACTTTCTCAACTATAATTAAGTAAATGAGACAGGAAGAATATTAAAGAAGATAATTATGATGTTTTAGGAAAAATATGTCATATTTTTATAATTAACTAATTTACCTAACTTTCTTAATCTAATCAAATTAGTTAAATATGTTTTATATTGAGGACTGGGGAGTACTTCACATAATTCGTTGAAGTGAAAAACAAAAAGTAATACCTAAACAGTGCTTTCACCTGCTCATATATGAAATTCACAAGTTCCGACCGCGTATTTGACAGATATGGAGACAAATTCGTCAATCCTAAGCTTGTTGGTTTCAATACCAATTCACAGCAACAGAGCGCCCCTCGGTGCCGGTGGGATATTCTATATTTTATTGGTCTATTTTAGAAAGAATATAATCTGAACTCTCAGAAGATTAAACTTTTGATGAAGTAGCTGAAAGAATTGAAAAATAAAAGTCACCATCTCTATATGCCTCTGATAGTGGGACCAAAAAAAAAAAAAACAACGAACCAACGCAAATGGTTGAGCCTACTATAGAGCCAAGTATGGCCAAGAAAAACATAAGCTTTTTCCATTAAAAAAAACACCAGCTGCTGCAAATTGCGGAAAAGCACGTGTATTACTTGGAACAAGTGTTCATAATAAAAGATTTTTTTCATCATCAAACTAGCGTCAAGGAGCTGCGGGGGAGGGGTTGTTCCTCAGTCACCCTCAGTTTCTTTCACCTTATCTAAGGAATGACGTCTTTTTAAGAATAAGTATCTGTAGTCTGTACATTCATTATTAAAAAAAAAAACCCAAAATGATATGTGGAAAATCTGAATTACTTTCTCCCTACCTATTTACTTGTTTTAATTTGAATTTTCATTCTGTCTTTATATTTATACGTGCGTCTTGTTCTAAATTTCAATGTACAATCATACCATGTAAGTTAGACGAAGGACATTAAATAGAAGTAGGTAAGGGTTAAAATAGCAATATAGCATGGCATTCGGTGGAGGCTGAAACTAAAAAAATGATAACTTTGTACATAACACATAAAATTTCTCCTCTTTGGTCTGTGCTAAGTAAATTTTGTATCACTCTGATTTTTATTTTTAGTCATTTCTAGGGAGCATTTTGATATTAAATATAAGTTACTTGAATTCTATTTAATGCTTCTTTTTCAATTTTGTCCCTATTGTTTTTTTTTTTTGGGGTACATTGTCCCTATTGATTATAATAAACAATTAATTAACTCTAACAATGTTTTGGCTCCATATCTCTTTAACAAGGGTAAAAATGAAAGATTTTATCCATTCAATGCTTTTCTTAATATGTGAAAAACTCTTACAAGTGACTAACAATAAATTAAAGACCAGAGTGCTATATGGGATGATTGAATTGACAATCACTCAAATTTCACGTAATAAGCCACTTGTGCAAAAGATGCCATTTCTCGTTTCCTTCAAACATATTTTTATCATATCAAACCGGCTCTTAGATTGTGACGTGAATCTTTGAAAGAAGACATAACTCATAGGGCAGAGGAGCTTAGTGTTCTGTTTGGTATAAGTGAAATGAAAAGAAGAAAAAATTTCAATGAGTTCAATTTAAAAAATAAAAAATAGGATTAAAAATAGTTTTTAATTAGTTTTTCTTATTCTTTTACTTCTCCAGACTTAAATATAAGACCTATTTTGTGGGAAGAGTATTTTGTATCTTCTATTTATCAAAATTTTATTTTCCCACTTCTCCAATTTCTGAAATTGAACTCATTAAAATTTTGCCACTCCCTCCCCTCCAATTCCTTCACATGCCAAGCATACGGTAACGATTGATATGTCAGTGATCTCAAGTCCAACGGTTTGCAGAATTACACATGGGTCACAACAGTCAAGGAATCTTCTATAGTACTGCATGAACAAATCTCCACTGAGAAATAACATCGAACATATCATGTGCAGGTGGGAGAGGGGGAGCTTGGGGAAAGAACAGTAAGAAAATCTAACCTTTTGAAGACACAGAGACAAGGCATATCCGAGATGGATGAATCAAATCCTGACATGTTGGGATTGGATTGGCATGCAACACGTGCTCCAATTTCGTTGTCGAAAGGCCGTGACTTTGCAAGAGTGAATTGGCATCTGAGAAAGGAGACGAAAGAAGAGCAAGTGGGAGGTGGAAAAGCATAATTCAGTGGTTTTTGTTTGGTAGTTCATATTGATAAAGAGGTCTCCAACATTTCAGCCCTTAATTGGACACCACAGAAAGGGAGAGATTCGCTGATAATTAGTAACAAACGTGACAAAATATTCATACCAACGGCGTCTGTGCATGTATGGAGGGCAATGAAAGGGGGCCATGCTCCTGTTACTGATGGTTTAAGCATGGCATGTGATTGTGCTTCCACATTTGCCCCTCTCATGTTCATATCAATGTCCCTATGCATAAATTAATCTCTTCCTTATTAAGCTTAGGGTGCTTTCATCATGTGAATGAATAATGAGCATTATTAGGTTTTTTAAATCCTTACTTTTGTGTATGGGCCATTTGGTACGTATATATAAGTGTATAACAAAACGAAAAAGAGAATTAAAGAACATGTTTTTAGATGTGCAATTTCATTCAAGCCTCCAAATAAAAGAAGAGCAGTAAAAAGAGACAAGTACTAATGACAATAATAGTGAATAATAGATATCACAAATTTTGATTTGCATGCAACGAAAAAAGAGTCTTTTTCCACAGCTTATTTTTAAGTCAA
Source organism: Neltuma alba (assembly GCF_004799145.2). Taxonomy (NCBI): domain Eukaryota; kingdom Viridiplantae; phylum Streptophyta; class Magnoliopsida; order Fabales; family Fabaceae; genus Neltuma; species Neltuma alba. The sequence continues at coordinate 12,609 of NW_021636974.1, read as the reverse complement.
GTTCTCTTGATATAATAAAAAATGGATGCATATACATAGATGTGCGAGGCATGTGAGGGAGGAGAGGAGGACAAGAGCAGCTATTTCCAACCACAAGATGAGGATGCGTTGTTTTTTTTCGCCCCCCTTTGGATCATTTCTCATAATTTTTCCACTGGAAAATTCACTTCCCCTGCCAACTAAAAAAAAAACCTAGTTGATTGAAAAAAAAAACAGTGTTTATCATAATTTTGGAGGCAGTTTTCTTTTCCCACACAAAAACCACTTTAAAATTGAAGTAATTTTTTTTTGGCTTCCAAATTGTGTTTTTAAGCTTTTCTTAAAATTTAAAGCCTACCAAACGACACTTTATGTCATTGCCTCGAGGAAGTGATAATTCCTAAATCTTGGGATGAATGCAGAACCATTTCGTTGCTTATCGTAATGTAAGTTTTAACTGTTAAAATTTATTATGAACTGCCAAGATTTAAATTTTAAATTTTTTTTTTGAAAAATGCTTTTATTTAATATATACATAATCCAAAATAAATAAAATTTCTTAACTGTAATTTTTTTCAAAAAATATTTTTTATTAAAAAATTAGTAGTTAAAAATTTTAAAACTTGGTCATTAAAATTGTACTTAAATGGTATAAATTAATGATAAGCACAAAACTGGTTCTGGAGGAATACCCGTTTCCAAAAATATGGGCACGGGACTTGGTGGAGAGGGCTTTTTGTTTTTTCTGGAAAAAACCTATTTGGAAAGGCCCATTTTACCGATAATGCAGCCCGTAAAGCGGGAAGGGAAAGCATCGAAACAAAGTTGGCCCAAATCATGAGGAGAGGCCCATTTAAAGTTAGTCGAGCCCTTCAATATCGGGCCGGAAAATGGACTCATGTCCAAAACTATTACAAGGCGACACGTGTCTTTTCACTGTGGCTCTTTTCGTCGCCGCAGAATAGATATCACACCACAAGATCCCTCCCCTCTCTGACACTACACTTTTTGCTTTCTATCTTCTTCGTCCTCTTCGTCTTTGCTTCGAGTTTTGATTCAGTTCCATTAGTTTCAGTCCATCCATTTCTATTCTGGGGCTTTTATTTTTCTTCCAAAATTTTAGCTCTGATTTTCACGCGGCAAATAGAAAAATGAATCAAACAAGGGGTGTTTGGCATTCTCAAAACCGTAGTTTCAAAAGTACTTTTTTCAAAACGAGGTAACCTTCTCCACATATTTACTTCGTAATCCGTAAAAGCACTTCTGAAACCATGATTTGGTTTATATCCAAACACCCCCCAAATCCAAAAGAAGCCCAATAAATGATGTAACATTTTCTGATTTAAAAACAAAAAAAAGATAGGGAGGGAAATGAAAATGGGTAAGGTCGATCTTGCTTACCCTTTATTTTATGACCTGCTTTTTTTTTTTCCCCACATTTGTCTATATAATATATTAATTTGTTAAATATTGCATACATATGAATTGGGTTTGTAAGGTGTAATGATTGTTTGTAAGCCGTGATGAGGATTGATGTGGTAAAGTTGACAACTGTGAGGAGCAAAGTGAATGGACTTTAGGTTTCAATTTTGTTTGGATTTGCCTTCATCTCACCGACGCTTTCTTTCTAATTTTTCAGCCATCATGTTGATATATTAATTCAACACTTGAAAGTGGGTGTCGTGATCACGTGAAATAACTAATAAGCGTGATTTTTATGTTTTTAAGCTTTTAACTGTTTTGTCGGTCAACAAAGCTTTTCTTTATATTTTATTCCCACCATTTTCATTTTCGGCCACTATGTTCCTCCCATCAGGCAACCACCACGTCGCAAGCTGCCAATTCACAGTGACCATCAAATAATGAGCTGTTGGCGCCTTTTTACTTTTCACATGATTCCTTTCGTTTCATTTTCAACTCTCGGATTAAGTGCTGCTAAATTGAAAGTGTATTTACTGTGCTCAAATAATTTAGTTACATATATATACATATTGATTCTATTGTAACCAACAATTCCTACTGGTCATAGGAATAAGTTGTACTTCTCTGATCCTAAATATAAAACCTATTTTGTCGTGACACCACAAAATGAGTTTTATATTGGATGAAACTTAGGTCCAGTAACATAGGTCCATTAGGTCCAGTTATCCAACCAAAGGCTGCCACTTCAATTATTTTTACACATCAGCAGTTAACCCCATTAGATCGTCGTTAGTGCGCTAACATTTCTTCTTCTCCTTTGCGTCATGGTTTTAACCTAAAGACTTCACAGAAAAGTCCCCTTTCCTCCTCTTTTGCTTTTACCGGTAATGGCATTACCCACTGCCAAAGAGAAATTGAGTTCATCCATGGCACGGTAGCTCTTCCTCACCATTGGAACACCGTCACCCCTCTTCTTCTCTGCATTATTCACTAACTTTCTCCCTTCTAGATTGGACACTCTCTCAAAACTCATGGTTGTCGGTGGTGTCACAGTAATCGCAGGCTTTAAATTGCCCTTCCGTAATGTTGTTGTTGAGAAATCTGGCATAGACTGACAAAGGAGTCACTGGCTTTAGGTTGGATTCTAGATAATCAAGCTCTTATTGTTGCTGAGTAATGAACTTGAGTCAAAGGTTTGATTCTGTAAATCAAGCCTCATGGGAAGAGGGGAGTCGAAGTTATAGGTCAAGGGCGTGGAAGAAAGATTGAAGGGTGAGTTGGAGACATAGACGTTGCTGGTCTTTCGTTAGAATTTTGACCGGAAGGGGAGAAGAAAATTTTGGTAGGATAACGGTGGTTTAGCAACGTTAAGTGCCAATGTGTGAAAATAATTGAGGTGGCAGCATTTGGTTAGCTAACTGGACCTAATGGACCTAAGGTACTGGACCTAAGTATTGTCCTTTTATATTTAAGACCGGAGTAATATTTGATAAGCAAATCCTATTTAACATATATAATAAAAGCAGATCCTCCATAAATCTAACTACATATACAATATGAGTGTTATATAAAACAAAATCAATTAAGTAATTAATCATAAAGTATTTACAAATATTAATTTTTAAAGTTAGGGGTGTAAAAATATTTATCTGTAAAAACATTTGTTATCTTATTTTACTATCATTATTCATTGGCCATTTTCAAAAAAATAAAATGAACAAAATAAAAAGCGGGAGGGAGTACAGACAAACCAGCCTAAAAGGCTAAACTAGACGCATGCTCGCAGGGAGACAGCAATGGATTCCGAAGCAGAAGCAGCAGAGCAGAGCTCCACCACCAGTATCCCTGTTCTCCCCTTAATTCTCTTCTCCTCCTCCTCCGTCTCAACACCGCCGTCTCCGGAACCCTCCGGCACCGTCACTTCTCCCCTCCACTCCGCCGCGGCGGCCGTTCCGTTCCGATGGGAAAAAGAGCCTGGAAAGCCCAAACACTCCACCGCCATCGTCCCCTTCTCCAGCTCTTCCCTCTCCACTACGGCCTTGTCCCCAAAATCCTTAGAACTCCCTCCCAGGCTCCTCACTGTAGAGAATCCTCCTCGCGGGTTAGGCAGCAGCAACAGATTTCGCTCTCCCTCTTGGAGAGCGGGTCCCGATTGCTATGGTTCTTTCCGTGCTGACAGAGGCCGGATTCCGGTCCGCGCTGTGGTTCGGAGCAGGAGGTGGGTCGGGTTCGGGGCGAAACGGCGGTGGTTTGGTTCTTGGAGGATGAAGAAGAGAGAGGTGAGTGGCGGTAGTTATGTGTTCCCATCATGCGGCGCTGATAACGGAGAGACTAGTGATGTGGACGCCATTGGACGCACTCGGAAGAACAGAGTGAAGACGAAACACTCTGGCCTCTGGGTAATAGTGATCATCTTTATAAAGCATTGTTTTTTTTTTTTTTTGCCCGATCAATTTGGATTTGGTAGAGCTGAAAATTCTAGTATGTTATGGTTGGATAAGCGGACCAAATCTATTATTTGAATATATAAAGTTTAATGGATTTGGGTGATGGTGAATAAGATTATTTAATTTGATGTTGGAAGATTTAACTCTGGGGTGACTGTGAATGTTGCAGAGAAGAATATGGGAGGGGTTGAAGCAGATGGGGGTACGGAGGAGCAAGGCACTGAAGAAAGATGAGTATGCACTGAGCCTCTAATGAAGCATACCAGCTTTCATGGTCACATCCAACTCAATTCTAAATGAGGCGAGGATGTCTAATTCACTGTATTTGTAGTTTTATTTATTTATTTCTCATGAGCAGAGCGTTTGTGCAGTTCTTTAGTCTGTACCATATTTTTCATCATGAGTCAGTATGTATGTATATGGCTGCTTGTTTGGTTTCGGCTATCCAGCTTGAAGGCAATGTACGCCCCGATTAAGTCCTAACTTTCCAACCAATCTAATTACAATGTATCCTTTTTTTTTTGTCAAAATAATTACAGTGTATCCTTAAGAAAACAGATTGGCAAAAATACACCTTTAATCGTTTAATTTTAGATAAAGTTTCATCTTTGATTCTTTAATTTCATAAGATGCTTTTTTTCTTAACTCCTTTAACCTGAACATCATCAACCAAAAATTGACCATTAAAACTATAATTGTTGAGGAAACAACATATTTAAGTTTTTTTTTTTTTTTTGTGGGGCCTGAGAACATATTAAGTTTAATATTACAAAATAATGATTGCTAAAAAAAAAATCATTGTTTTTAAGATTATAAGATAGAGAAATGCCACAGAAAACTTAGAAATTACTAAATTTTAGTTTTAGATTAAGAAATCGATAAAAGTATATTATTATTTGTAAATTAAGCGTAATTAAAATCTGTTAAAGTTTATGAAACAATCCTAATAATCCTAATTTGAGATTTAGTAATTTTCAAGTTTTTTTTGAGGGATTTTTGCTTAAAAGATTAAATACATATCTTGCCATTGTTTCTCATCACCTCCACATCTGTGGTGAACCGTGAATGCTGACTCAACAACCACTTGAAACTAGCCACGATGCGCATAAACCCTACCACTCCAAAACACGCCCATTGTCTGAGCAGAGAGAGGGAACTTGTCACCGATGAAGCTTGCACGATCGGCGGAGGAAGAAGGAACACAGGCGCTTTCGTCCTTTCACATGACTTTGCCGCTCAGGAACAAAGGCAGTTTCGCGAGCCACGTTTCCATGTTTAAAGGAAAATGGACTGCCACAGGAATCACGGGTATGGCAACCAGACGTGCAACACGAGGGCCATGAAGATTATTTCCTTTTTCATCGCTGGATTTTCTACCCATCAAGCGGCCCTCAGGGAGTGTTTGGTTATATCCAAAAATACTTTCTAAAAACATCTTTCACAAATCAAATAAACTTCTTCACATATTTATTTCATATACCGTAAAATCACTTTTAAAATTATAGTCTACTTTCCTTCCAAACATCCCATTAGTAAAATGAGAATATCCCTACCAATCCTATAAGTGGGCGTGCTCGAAAGACTAACTTTCCGTAAAAGGATGACTAAAATAACGTTATACGTGTTTGGATACTCCTTTTTCAAAAAATCAGTTTTGCAAGTAGAGAAGAAAACCAAGAAAAAGTAGCTTCAAACTTTCTTTTTTGGGCCAAACCAAAGTAGCTTCAAACTTAGACTAATGTTTTGGGACCCAAAGTCGTTTGGGTTAACTTCTTTCCAAACAAGAAAAAATAGGCCTCCAATCAGCTTTTGGGTTGCTGACCCAAGTTTTTGGCTTCCAAAAATTAAACCGAACAAACCATTATATCTTCCTAAAATCCACTCCATAAGGAATTAAACGTAAAAGTATCCCTCACGTTGGCGCCATGGAATTGGTAAAAAAGGGGTCAGAAACCGTGCTGGCTAAATAAGACGCAATATTATTGAGGCAAATAAGCTGATCGATATTCAATTCATCCCCTAAACTAAAACCAGTGACAGGGAAACCGCTGAAAATGCTTGTAAAAACAGGAATATGTTCACAATGGAATGCTTTCAATTCATGGATAATATAGTTGTCTTATTCTCTCCATCCCACTCTATGAAAAATGAGTTCGAACAGGAAAGTAGTTAGAAAACCTGCCCGCGAGTGGATCACCCTTGCTTTTTACCAGTCATACCTGCGACCACCTGCAACATGCAAGGCATCAATATCAGATGAAAACCGTCAGATGAAAGGGAAGAAAAAGCAAATGCTAACTCATGGTCATGGTTGGTTGCCATCTATCGGTGGCATCAGTGACAAGGCAGTGCTCTGTGTGAACTAATAAAGTCGAGGGAAGTGGAACATGGAGGTGGCCCTAAAATGCCAGACTGCAACCTTCCTATTGATAGCTCTAGTTACAAGTTGAGCAGGGAATAGCATAGTCATTCTCCCACCAAACAACAGAGTCAACAAATGTTGTATTTCAGTGAAATAACCAAGTACATATTTAGTATGTAATCAGGCAACAGAAATTAGCATCAACATAACAGTTTTGACGAAATAAACGATATTACAGGTTAGTAACAACTAAATCACTCACATCACTTAAAGCAGGTTGGGGGGGTTGCTTGGAAGCTTGATAGGAATCCAGCATTGGCCTCACAACAGCTGGAAGGAATAGGCCTGACAATTTTAAACGGCATAGCAAGTTAATAAACTGTCAGTAGAGAATGAGTAATTTCATAAAAATACGGATAGCAAATCGCATCTAATTTTTTGTGCTAAAGGAGAAAATTTTAAAGAATATCAAGAGAAGAATATAAGTAATCAAAGGTAAACAGCCCGCTAACTTGAACTTCAGCCTTTACCCAGACAGGGTGACCAGTGAGAATCATGAACTTAGACTGAATCCCAGGCTGAAAGAACAAAGAACTATTTCCATCTGCTGTGAACTGAACATTGCAAAGCTAACCTTGGGATCGCTTGAGCCTGGTTTTAATACTGAACCTTTCTCTGATGCAGATTATGAGCCACTTGCAATAATGTTTTAAAAAATGCACTTGTTACTACAATGCTCATAACCTCCCATTTCTTTTTGTCAGAGTGTATTGATTAAGATACCAAGTAACATGTCACAAGTCGACCCTTGCTTGCATAAAATTAGTACCCCTCATGCATGCCAGACAGACAAAAATCCTTCTCTGGGCATCATTTTTTAATGAAAAATTTTATTAAAAAGTTAAGAGAAACATTCAACGTAACTAATGAAGGTCACTGGAATGTGGAATGCCAAATCTATGTTTCCGTGTAGATTCTTTGACGGTACAACACCATAAAGAACAAAGAGATAAAGGCACATTTCATTACACCCCCTCCTCCTAAGAAAAAAAAAGGGAAAGAATGAAGAGGTAAACGACACTCCAATAATCCATTGTCACAAACCACCATATTCATTTAATTTTCGAATTCGAATTGTTTTGTTACGGCACAATCCACAATATAGACAACTTGCTTCATGAGCCAGCATGATGTAGCATGAAAATGTTAGGCAAACATCCACAGGTTTGGAACTTGGGCATCTCAAAGAAAAGGCATTTTTAAATATAAGCAGAGGATTAGGCGTTGGATGAGGCAGATATTTCAACCGGGGGAGAACCATTTCAATTCAACCTACATAGTCCAGATTCCTTTTATGAATCATATTTCTCTTGAAGTATCCTTCTCGATGCTGAACCAAGATTCAATTTTAATAAATCCTTTCTGTAAGATCCAACAATCCTAATGTCACAAGCCATTGCCCAGGAAAGGTTGAACATAAAAGCTCCACCGTTTAACTATAAAATTATTTATTTAAAACCCAGGTGAATCGTTAAAAACAGCTGAAATTTATCAGATAAATCCAGATTCTTGTCAAATCAAACAGAAATAGAGACCACAATCTGAGACAGAGAAAAATTAAAAGAATAAATCGCTCAGCTCCAGAACGGCGAGGGTTAGAATTTTAGAGGGGAATAAGATTCGAAGATTAGGGTTTTCACTGATATGCAAAGAGGTTGAAACATACCAAAGCCAGCGATGAGGCAGGAAGCTGCGACCACTGGTTCCTGAACGACGAACATCTTCAATCTCTCCATGACAGCCATTTTGGCCTCCTATGCCTCTCTTCTTGTGAGACGATGTAGTTCTCTGTCACTCACTCCGTTCTGTTTTCTTGGGGAGGGCTTTTCAGTTTTTAATTTTTGAGATTTTTTGGGGGTGTTTTTTCCTTTGTATTTTTCTAATTAGCCTCCTAGAGCTATATTTGTAGATACTATCTCCCGTCCTTAATATAAGATTCCGTTTGACTTTTAGTTTGGTTCTAATTATAAGATCTCAATTCATTTTGTCTCTTATATTTATGTATTTTTTTTCAAGATAGTCCTTATAATAATGATAATTCTAGCTAATACACTTAATTAGTAAGGATATTTTAGAAATGACAACACTTATTTATTACAAATAACTAACTTAACTTACTTTATTAATTTCTTTAAATTAGTCAACTGACTCTTATAATTAGGACCGGAGGTAGTATATCTTTAGAAAAATTGCACAGTTGCAAAGCTAGGTAAAATGATGTAAGTATAATTGAATATACTTCCTTTATTGGAAAGTGTAACTCCATTCAACAGAAATGAGATACAAAAAAGTTCAGGGTTACCTAATTGTCCTTTTCTTTTCTCTGAATGAATGAGCGAACCTAATTATCCTTATAATTGTATAGTTTTAACTCATGGCTTCTGCCTCATACGACAGGTTTTTATTCTTTTTTTTTTTTTTAATTGAGGACCAAGTCAGGTTTTTAATTGTCAACACTAAATTCGATCATAAAATAAATGCATCAATACATTCACAAAATTGTTCTTTTATGTTACTCACTTTTTATTTTTCCGTACAAGTGAGCTAAAGTGGATAATCTAATTTGCTTGTTTTATCAGGTCAAAAAAAAAAAATGCTTGTTTTAGGAATCTAAAACCAATGACCAAGAAAAGCTGTTCCACACGAACTTCACTCAAGAAAGATCTATGTACATCATCTCATTGACCCATTCATTACACAAAAACACAGCAACAGAATTTACATTAGGACTCACAAGTCTACAAAAGTAAATACACAATCTGTTAACCAATACCCCTCGTTTGCCACCAATGTTCGTGGCAAGAAGGACTATGTACCAAGCCTTAAAAGGGGAAAAAGAAAACTATAAACGAGGTAACATCCAACCGACAGTCCATCCTAGAAGTATTCCAGCCCCAACAAGACTTAATCCTAAGGCAAATGCAACAGCGTATGTTGTAATATCAGGTTTTGCCTGGTCTTGCATTTCTTGACTGTCTGTAACAAAGTTCTGCTTTCTCTTCCGTGGTTTCCTTGACATCGAAGAAAGCGCCATGGGGAAGAGAGTGGAGATCAGCTGATCCTTACTATTTACTTTATTCACCTGAAAATACAGAGTTTCCAGCTGCAACAGTTGAAGCCATTGCTTATATGCAAAAATCTGCGAGGCCTGTTTGAAAAAAAGCTTAACAAGGTCCTCCTTTTCAGCATAAGCTTGCCTTGCCGCCTCTTCGGCTTCCCTTGCACGTTTTTGAGAGTGACATAGTGCTTCCATAAGTTCAGCTCTGCTTGGATCTCCCCCAGGAACTTGTTGCTCCTCCATGATATTATCTTGGATTGCAGTAGTGCTGTCACAAATTTCAGACACATGAATTTAAAAAGACACTAAGGATAGCATGTACCAAACCAAGAACACATCCACAATCCAACAGACGAAAAATTACATAATTTAAACAAGTCTCACTCACTCATCCGGCTAAATTAATTTTCTGGAATCCATGAGATTGGGTGAAAAAAAGCCATGAAAAGTTGAACCTATGCAAATTGCAAAACAGCACAATCAATCCTAAAATATTCAAAGGAAAATACCTAGAAGATTTGTTGGAAGCAGAGTGCAAAATTTCTTCTTTGGCCGAAGGTCCCTGTTTGCCATGCATTAGATTAGGATTCAAACATTCTTGCGCGTGAACAGACAAATTGGAGAAGTCCCTTGATTTGGCTTCCCAGTCAAAAGATGTTGTCTTGGTTTTGTGATCATTAGCATTAACACATGGGTGGCTTCTAAGATACTTCTTCTGAGGTGGAGGGAGGTCACAATTCTCAAAATGGTTTAGAGATTTCTGAGAAACAAAGAAAGCTAGTTCATCTCTATCTGTAGTCCGCCACCAAGGCTCAGTCCTGTCACCTTCAATCCAAGAGTAGTCCGAACCCAAGCAGGAATCACTTGTTTTCTTGGACACCGAGCAGCTAACAGGATCCATCTCTACTGTCTCATATTTACTCATCATATCTGATAATTCAGAATATTCTTCAGAATTCTTACTATAAGCATCTTGCATTTTGTTCTTGAGAACTTTCTTCATATCATTGGTCTGGAAGTCACAGTGCATATAATGAGATGAATCATGGCTCTCATCACCAAATTGAGTAACTTCTCCTTTATCAAGAGTTTTCAAGGTTTCCAGTTCATCCATTAATGATGAATTTAAGTTTTCATATGTTGAGCTCTTTTGATACCCGTAATTAGGTTGTGAATGCAACCACCACCTTGAGTCAGGCGATACATTGGAAAATGAAGATTTTCTGTTAAAAGGCATGGCATTAACATTAACCTGATTTGATTCATCAGCTGCACTGGCAGGTCCAGCATCAACTGATTTTGATGTTGCACATGAAGATTGGCAACATGCTAACTTGGGAGCCCTTTTAGCATCTTCTTGAACAAAGCATCGATTAGCAGTTCGCTGCCACAGAGCCCTTGCTTCTGCTGCCGCCATCTCCCTTACCTATTATTTCTTCATAGATTCTGTGTAAAACAGGAAAAAAGGGATAAAAGTTGAATAACGTAAGGATCTAAATATTTTGTACAAAAAGGTGTACACCTCAAAATCACTCAGAAGAATGTGAAATCAATTGACCATCATATGCATTTTTGTTAAAAATACTATGGGGCAAAATAAATAGAAAAGGCAAGATTCAACTATAATGTAGAATGAAAGGGAAGATATGCCATTGTGGAATAAATATCCTAGCAAATACTGACATTTCAGAACACCGAGAACATGATAGTTTATAAGTTCTAGCGGTCATTTAAACAGATCAACGACATAATATAATGATGCATAAGCAGCAATGACAATAAATTGCTCCTGCACCACGATAACTCTTGCCAGTAAATATCTTTCAGAGTAACATGAGATGAATGCTTGCACTGAGTTTGACACAAATCAGAAAACTATTTAAGATCTTTCATAAATAATAATATTTTCTCCGGCTAGAGTTGATTATCAAACACGAGATGCAGGAAAATATTAAAAACAGAAAATCGAGATCATCTGGAAAAGACAATGTAAAAGCCCACAGCAAGAAAAAAAGTGCTTCACCTTTCACACATCACTCAGTGAAACGATCAGAGAATAAATAACATAGAAGTAGCATAATCCACTTCAGGGCGAAACCTGATGCCCCACTTAATGATTTGATCAAATCTGATCAAAAGGGTCAACGCCAGGACCAATATTCATAACATGCATGAAAATTAAAGCAACAGCCAAAGAAAATAGGAAACAAATACAGAACAAGAGAACACAAAATCACCCAAAAATTGCAATCTCCGAGAACATCATAATCACTCAAACAAGCCCAAATATACATGACAAATACCCGCCATTTACTCAAATAATCACTACAAAGACGCTTAGTGTTACAATCCTTCGATAAAAAGTGAATAACAAAATATAGGAAGAGAAAGAAGGGTTGTAAGAACGAACCAGAAAAGGAAATGGTGGCAAAGTGGAATGAAATTCGAGGAAGACATGCAATTGGATAGTCCTAGATCAAGCTGAAGAGAAGCAATTAAGATGGAGAGATGGAGAATATGAATTGGGATCTAAAAGAATCAGAGGAAAATAGCAAATGAAGCTTGTCAAAGACCACAGCTGTTGTGCCTTTGTTTTCTCGTTATCATCCGACGCTGTCGGTTTCCGGGGGCAGCCTTTTGCTCCAGTCCAGTGACAGTTTTCAGTTTAGAAATGCGACGACACGCCGTTTAAAGCCTCCTTCCCCAGCACAGACTGACATGATAATACATGTTACAGTTATTGCAATTTTTAGAATTAATAATAATAAGCGTCATAATTAATTTTTGAAAATAAGGCAATTTAACAATTTAGTATTAAAATTAAGGTGAAGATATGACTAGTGGAAAAAATCCCAACATATTATATAAAAGAACAAATTTATTGCATATCAATTTTTCGTCCATAAACTGGACTTTTTGCTTTTGAAATTGACATCAAAAATTAAAAACGCACTAATTCCAAAAATCTAATCATCTTTCGTTCTCTCGATCGATAATTACTCATCGAATGAGATGTTTTCTTTAGTTCTTTAGCTGCATGTGTTAATTTTTAAGTAACATTTAGGTTAATTAATTTAAATTTATTTTTAATTGATATTTTAATTTTTTAAATGATAGGGTCAGGAAAAAAATTTAGTTGTTTTTCAAAAACATTTTGTACAAGTAGTATTATTTTGATTAATTTATTAATTATAACGATTTCATAATCATACTTTCGAGTTACTCTTCCGGTCCTTAATATAAGACCTAATTATTGAATTGACTTTAGTCCTAAATATAAG
>NW_021636972.1:0-25341 GCF_004799145.2 Neltuma alba | reverse complement strand
TTAAAACTTCTTTAGTCCCATCTCTACAACTCCATCTTCAAGAAGTTCGTCATCGACGGCAGCGGCACCGTCGACGAGGGCGAGTTCAAGCTGAGATGAAGAAGATTTTGCTCGCCATCGTTAATGGTCTGTGCTCTTTTCCCATCCAGATGGTTCTCGAAGACGATAGCCAAAGCTTCCCAGCTGCAGATTTTGAATCTACCTAGACAAATCAAACTTGAATTTGATGATTTCCCAACCCTTCGTCCTTGCTCTCCTCAGTTTCAAAATCTCCACCAGCGATATCTGCAAAAAAGGGATGGAGATGGGAGGAGGGACAATTTGAGAAAGAGAGAGAAAGAGGGCAGTAGCGGAAATCAACATTCTTAAGGCAATTTTACTTTTTAAAACGACAAATTAATAAAAATGAATAAGCTGATACGTAGATTAAAATTATATGACCTGGAATGTTTCTATTAGGCAGCGTTTAGATTAGTTGGAAGTCCCAGAATACTTAAGAATTCCTCTTTATTTTTAATATCTAGTTGAAAGTTAAATTTACTCTCAGATTAAAGCCAGAAATAGTGTACGACAGATTTGAATTGGACTCGAAATACTCCTGAGGCGGGTGAGGCAGGGCATCAAATATGGAAATGATAGATGATATGTCATTTCAATTGATAAGTTGAATTGTTCAAGGCAATTTCGCAGCATAGACATGTGGGAATGACGACATTTGACGGCTTAGAAATCAAAATCATGTCAAATTTAGATTACGGTGCTTGAGGCCTTGAGTAATAATTTCCACTCTGCATATTGTTTGATTGGTCTTTAGAGCATATCTACGAATTAAAAAGGCATTTGGTTCGAAAATATGGTATACAAGATAATCTTTGAGGGAAGTTTTATTAGTGTTTTTTTTTGCCAATATATTTTTAGCGTTTTCCAAACACTTTTTTGAACTCAATCTCTACTTCTTTACTGCGAGTCGCTAGTTTAAAGAAAAAATAGAATAAAGTACTTAAATACTCATAACATATCTCTAAAGAAGCATCTAAAGATGGGGCCTATAATCTAGCCTATTTTAAGTCTAAATTAGCCTATTTAGTAAATAGATAAGGCTCAAGCTTAGGTTTATTGCAAGACCTATTTAGATAAATAAGCCAGGCCTATTTTTATAAGGTTTAGCCTACAAGTCTACAGGTTTAGCCTATTTAACTTTTTTTTAATTTACACTATTATATAATATAGTCTAGATTAATTTTATAAATTATTTATAAAATTACTAACTTAGCCATAATTCTAAGTCTCACATCCCATCATTCACACACAAACGCAACCCTTTCATCAATCAATTTTTCACCTCTATATTTCTTTTCTTTGATCACTCAAGATAACTACGTTAGCTCACTCCCTCTCTCCTGATTTACGTTGTTCACAAGTTTGTTTTAGTGATGCCCAAATGAAATATTATAATACTACTAGAAAAGTAAGAGGTAAAATCTAGTTTTACATGCCATTTGTTGGGTTTAGTTGATTTTAGAAAATATATCTCTTTAGTCAACATATAATTGGTTTTTCTTATTCATATTTGCTGGAACAATTGTTGTCACCAAGCATTCTTTTTTCTTACTAGACTCTTATTATCTTATATTGTATGTGAGGATAGATCCTAAGTTTTTAAGACATAACGTAGGCTTTAAAATAGGTTTGAAGAGTTATACATGAATTTGAAGGCATATGCTTTTAAACCTATTTAAATACCTAAATTTTAAGCAGGCTTTTAAAAAGGCTTTCAGACCTTTTGAAGGCTCATGCTCGAGCTTAAAAAAAAAACCTACATGCAGGCTCAAATTTAGGCCCAGACTTTAAATCTCAGATATAGATCCAAGCCTATTTAATTAAAGCCTAGTCTAGCCTAGCTTATTTCCACCTTGTCCTAATATTTAAAAATCTTCTTGAAGTTTTATTTTATAACATTTATGTCATGAATCATTATTTTTTATTAAGCTCGACCCATTAAAGAAATCACTCAAACCGTATGATGATTTTAACGATTAAACTTAACACGGATAACGATAAAAATATTTTGTTGCAAAAATAAATTGAGAAAATTGTAATAAAGTTCCACCCAAGAGAATTAAAAACAAAAATGTTCTTTAAAATAATCAAATTATTCTAAAATCCTAAAAGACCTCATTGCAAAAGAATTTATTTGCTTAATTACTAAATTAACCTTATTTTTTTAAAAGTTTGTATTGATAACTTAAGGTGTAAGAATTAACAACTATTACGACAGATATTGACGACTCCTATGTTACATTTTGTAATGTACTAAGAAAATGTATTATCGATACCTACTTTTATAAAAATATTTATAAGTACTTATACTAGGCCACTCTAAACAAGCACAATTTAGCTCGTTTGGACCTACTTTTACAAGCACGTTCATATTCGCAAATCAAGCTGCTTACAGGTCATGGGATCAAACTTCTAATATTGCATGATAATTTGGTTATTATAAAGACTTTATTTTATGTTGGCCAAAGAAACAGAGATCTTACTTTATTCTTTAACTTCATTACATGGTAATTTCAAACTTGTTCATTTTTGAGCACGCAGAAAGCAGACCTATAGGACTTGTTTGGAGCTCCGTTCAAAACGGGCTTTTAAGCAAGTTCACGTAAGTCGAGACAAAATTCTCTTCACATACTTACCTCGTATTCCGTAAATCACGTTTGAAAAGTTACTTATAAGTCAATCCAAACAAGCCCATAATGGTTGTGATGTGGCCGCAGTGTAAAGCATGGAAATTTTACCTATTTACAAAGAAAAAAATAAATAAAATCATCACATTAATAAAGTAAACCAGATCAAAAGAAAACGAAGAATAATTAAGAGTATATTTTGAAGTATTGAATATACCTTAATTCTATTAATTAAAGGGGTAACAATTTATGAAATGAATTATTATACTACCTCTGATATTTAATATAAGAACTACTTAACAAATTTGAGCAAATTAAAAAAATTTATTAAATTAGTTAATTAAAATAATTAATTGTTATTTTTTCTAAAATATCCTTAATAATCATATGTTTTAGTTAGAAATATATTTTAATAAAACTTTTAAAATGTACAATTATTATAAAATTATTTTAAAAAAATAAATAAATATAAAAAATAAAATAGATTAAGATATTATATTTAAAATTAATTTAAAAATTTAATCTACTTATGTGAGAGGCAGAAATAGTATACGGCAGATTTGAATTGGATTCGAAATAGCGCTGAGGCAGGTGAGGCAGGCATCAAATATGGAAATAATAGATGATACGTCATTTCAATTGATAAGTTGAATTGTTCAACGCAATTTCGCAGCAGAGATATGGGAATGACGGCATTTGACGGCTTAGAAATCTAAATCATGTAAAATTTAGATTACGGCGCTTGAGTAATAATTTCCACCCTGCATATTGTTTGATTGGTCTTTAGAACCTATCTACGAATTGCAAGGGTGATTGGCTAGAGAATACGATATACAAGGTACTCTGAAAGGGTAGCATTGTTTGTAAAAAAATTTTTAAAAGTATTTTTAGTTTTTCCAAACACTTTCTTAAACGCAATCTCTATTTCTTTAGTGCGAGTTAGACTTGAAGAAGAAAAAAAAAAAAATAAAATAAAGTATTTAAATACTCAGAATATATTTCTAAAGAAGCACCCAATATTTAAAAGTTTTATTAAATTTTATATATTTTAAAAATTTTATTTCATAACATTTTTGTTAATGAATTATTATTTTTCATTAAGTTGAACAATTAAAAACATCACTCAAACCATACTAGATAACAATCAACATATTTAATGATGAAGATTTTTTTTACTAAAAAAATAAATTTTCAAAAGATACAAGAGTGAAATAAAACTTCTAAGTGCTAGTGTTCCCTCAAAATACTTCAACAACTTATTTGGAAAAAAAAAATTAGAGACATTATTATAGGGTACAGGCATTGGACAGAAGGGGCATTATTACATCTTATGAAGAGCTGTAAGCAATAGCTATTGATTTCCTGGGAAAGGCAACCTTATTCAGATAATCAATCTTGCTGACCGTGTGTTTCCCTGTCGATCCATCTTCAAGTTTATAAAAATTAATTAAACAATCAAAAATTTAGTTAATTTTTAAAATGTAGACGGTGACCAATGGAAAGCAAAGATTTTTATTTAAACACTATTGATTTGAATTAAACATATAGGCTTTAAAAAGCAGATCTCAGGGGATGTTTAGGGTAACCCAAAAATGTTTTTAAAAAATATTTTTTAATAAATTGAGATAAATTTTTTCACATATTTCTTTTGTATACTGTAAAAATACTTTTAAAATTATGATTTTATTTCTAACCAAATATTAAGTTTTTATTTGAACACCAGTGATTTCGATTTTAAATTAAGAGCGTTTTTTCTCCCACTAATAAGTTTATAATATCAACCATTTTTTGGGACTGAAAATCTTATACTTCACCTCAACCTTTAGCGTATCTATGACCTATTTAATAAATTTATTTAGATTAAAAAAATTAAATTAGTTTGTTATGATAAATATAACATGGTTTTACCCAATTACCTTATTTATGATGTTTTTTACTTCAATTACTGCTGTAGGAAAAAAAAACCCACCATCTCATTTATTAAGAGAGTATTAATATGAAATAATTTAAAAGAAATAAGATAAATATGAGAAATAAATTCATATTTAGATCCAAGACTAAAATAAATACGAGAAATAAGTATATATTTAAAACCAAAATTAACTTTCTAATTACATCTTATATTAAAAACTGATAGATTTTTATATACTCTTTTTGGTTTTAAAACTCATTTTATAATATAATTTTAAAAAATTAAAAAACAGATGGGGTATTCAAATTGAAGGCACATCCTGAGTCTCATAAACTTTTATAAAAATATTTAAAATAAAATATATATATTTGATCTTTTAATTTTATATAAAATTTTAATTTAATTTCTTAACTCAAAACTTGTTAAAAAAATATGACATTAAGACCTATTTAATAAAATATTTTTAACTACTAACATTAAATTTAATTTTTAAAATATTTATAATTATTATATTAAAATAAGTTTAATTTTTAAAATATTCATCATTGTTATATTAAACTCTAAAAATTTTAAAATTAAAAAATTAAATATATATTTTTTAAAATTAAAACCTCAAATGTATATTTTAACCAACTATTTATAAGTTCTTGTACTAAGCCACTCTAAACAAGGAACAATTAGCTCGTTTAGACCTACTTTCACAAGCACGTTCATATTCGCAAATCAAGCTGCTTACAAGTCATGGGATCAAACTTCTAATATTGCATGATAATTTGGTTATTATAAAGACTTCATTTTATGTTGGCCAAAAAAACAGAGATCTTATTTTATTCTTTAACTTCATTACATGGGGGTTCATTTTTGAGCACTCAGAAAGCAGACCTATAATGGTTGTGATGCGGCCGTAGCGTAAAGCATGGAAATTTAACCTATTTATGCAAATACATGGTTTAACTTTGATGACAACTATATGCATAAATTTGTGACGATGCAAAAATAAATTCATTTGATATAGAGATTGAAACTGATAATTTTGCCCACCAAAAAAAAGGACAGACTACACAAAAAAGGAAGAATAATAAGTTTCCACATTTCAATTTCAATGTTTAAAGAAGTTCCTTGTTGTCTGCGTTCCAGCAGCCGGATGATTAGAAAGTGGATAGTAAGACACTCCTACACTTCCAGGTCCCGGGTTGGAAACGCGACATGTTTGTCCCGGACAAATCCCAGATTAGTCAATTACCCAAAAACTACCGGACACTGGGGGCTTTAAGCCAAAAAAAAAAAGAAGTTCCTTGCTTCCTTATGCTGCCATATTCTTGAAAAAAAACTCTAGTCAGAACATTCTTGCACTACAGGGAAGCCTCCAGCAATTTGACACCTAATTATCAAATGAAGAATTAAAAAAATACTGTCACAGTAAAAAAATATTAAAAAAATAAAAATAAAAGCATCATTTGTATTTTTGAACAAGACAAAACAAACTTCTTTACGAGTATAAATATAGTTCTAGATTTCATTTTAGACAGACTATTTAGATTCAAGTAATCTCTTCCCCCCCTACCATCCATCATCACTGTCTTTAATCCAAACATATTCTAAGAACAACTGATTAAACATACATCCGATTCAATCAAAAGAAAATATAACTTCATATAAAAATTTCTCATTTTTTTTTCCACTTATATCCTAACAAACAATAGTCTCATGAAAAAGGATTTTACGTCACGCTTCAAGTATAATAACCTAAACCATACTCATTCTGTTTCTTATTATAAGATATATTTGATGCTTATAATATGTTCTTATATACTCCTCCGGTCCTTCATATAGAACCCAATTCTTGAGTTGGTTTTGATCCTAAATATAAAACCATTTCTCATATTTTTTAATTTTCTCTAAATTACCCTTATAGATACTCCCTCAACCATAATCAAGTAAAAGAGGGAGAGGGGGTATTAAGAAAAATGATTATGATGTTTTAGAAAAAATATGTCACTTTTCTTATAATTAACTAATTTACCTAACTTTTTTAATCTAATCAAATTAGTTAAATGGGTCTTATATTAAGGACCGGAGGAGTATAAGAGATACTTAAAAATTATCTCTATTTTTATGTTAATTTTTTATTTTATCTATATTTATTTGGTTTCTAACTCACATTCTATTTTTTATTTTTTTAATAATTTAATTGTTCCCTCTTATACTCTGTCTTTTTATTAACGAAGATATTTTTGAAAAAACAAATTATAGTTTTTTATACTTTGATTGTTCTTAATTAATTTTAATTATTTTTTTAATCAATGTAATTCAGTTATTCATCTCGTCTCGAAACGAAAGGAGTAACAGCCTTAGCCAAAAAAACAGACAAAAATGAAAGCAAAACTCTCATATAGAAGTCCCTGCAGATATATATACACAAACACATACCTCTTCCATCCCCAACTCAACAACCCTTTCTTGCAAGGAAGAAATGTCCTTGACATCGAACTTGGAGATAAAAGCGATAGTTAAAATGAAGACATGGGACGAACTTCGAGATCATCCATCACTGTGTAAGTGACCAATCCTTTCACAAAGCCTTCCTTACTCTAATCTATGAATGGCACAGCACAGCTCATGCGACCTCCACATCTCGAACACTCCCTGGTCATAGTATAAGTCACTGCATAGTTGCAACGGCGCTTACACATGTAAAGATTTGGAGGAGTTGCTGATGAAACTAGTGGAGGCTTCAGCAAAATGTCTGTCTTGCTTTGGATTGTTCAGATAATCGTCACTGAGATTCTTCATGCTTTCGTGGAGTTTGCCCAGAGAGCCAACTATACCGTTATTGGTTAGCACACTTGTAACTGTGCTAATGGGTAAGCAAAGCAGGCTGTAGAGAAAGTCGATGAAGTCTTTTGAAGCTTCGGCGAAGACAACCCTTTCTGCTTTTGGGTCTATTAACAGCTTCAGACTCACTTTTGATGATGATGAAGAAGAAGGATAGTCAGATCCAGAAGAAGAAGAGTCAGAGGATGCCATTTCTCTAAAAGCAGCCAGTTTCTTGTGTGCTGCAGTACAAATGCACCCAACCCTGGGTGGGTGCGTGTGTATATATATTGTAGATTTGAATTTTGAACTGGATTGGAAATAGGGAGGGAGGGAGTAGTGGTGACTGGTGAGGCCTGAGGGCAGTGAATTAGGTAAATGATGACTGCTACGAAGTTTCACTTGATTAGTTGAATTGTTGAAGACTTGAAGGCAATTTCGGTCCGTTTGGCGTAACAGTAGAAATTCTCCCTAACCATCTTTTATGTTACTCTAAAACTCTTTTTGTATATTTATCTTATATTTTATAAATTATTATTAAAAAGTTATTTATAAACTATTCTGCGTCTTCATGACATAGAAATATAGGAATGACAATGTTTGACGACAAGACAAGAAATGCAATTTATACATAAATTAAAATAGTTATAATAAGTCAAAATTTTGAAAAAATGAAAAACATATACACATACACATGCCCATGTATATATATATATACATGGAAGGATTTCTTTTTTCTTTTTCTTTTGCTATATACTTCTCTTTTGAAATATAAACTAAACTTTGTTAGAGAGATTTATTTTTTTTATAAGATAACATTTATTTTTGTCTGAATATTTAATAATTTTTTTCTAATTTTATCCTCATATATTCTTTTTATATGTTGATTCATTTATAATATTTTTTTACTTATTCTTTTTATTAATAAGAACATATTTAAAAAATATATATGTCTTACATATTTATTATTTAAAACTAATTTTAATTAATTTTTTAATAAATATAAATAGATAAAATTTAGTTCATATTTTCAACCAGAGGGAGTATACGTATTTGGGTGGAAAATCTGGAAGTTTGAAACTTTATTGTGGGAGCAATTGCGGTGATGATCAGGTACTGTAGAGCATGTCTTAATGCTGCCAAGTTATTGTTGTCAGGGTTGATATTATAAAAGGAAAATCACACGTAAGGAAACCGAAAATTATAATATTTTAATTTAAATATTTAAGATTTCAAAATTTAAAAAAAAAAACGGTGCCTAATCAAGTATTTTATAAATATAGTTAAATAATTAAAATATTTTTACATCAAAAGTTTACTAATAAATTATAAACTAATAATAACAAGTGTTAAACAACAAATAATAAGTTATTATTAATAAGTGGTGAACTATTAATGATAAGTGTTAAACAATCAGGGACAATGACAAATAATATGGTGGTAATGACAAATTTAATAGTTTTTTTTTTCAAATTTGATACAAAGATATTTTTAGTTATTTACCTAAATTTTTTGTTTAAATCAATTTTTTATCAATTTTGCTTGATAGTAGTGGGATGGATCGACCGGGAAACACGAGGACGAGGTCAGTGAAATTTGATTATCTGAAAAAGGTTGGCTGGCTTCCCCAGAAAATCGATGGCTTACGTAGCTATAGCGTACAGTTTTTTTTTTTCCCCAACAGTATACAACAGAAAACTTTTTTAACTTTCAAATCCTAATTTTAAAAAATCATTATAATTCATACACATATTTAAATTGAACATTCTATCAATCGTTTTGAAACTTAAGATGTGAATTATAATCATATCAAATTTTAAAATTTAATATGAACATAAATTTAGTTAAATTGCAGCTCCAAGATCACTGCTTCAATTTATTAATGATAATGGCCCTTTTTTCTCCAATGCTTATACCCTATGAAAATGCTTCTATACTGAAATATTTGATGCAAAAATACATATAAAAATTTTGAAAACAGAATAAAAATGACATCTCAGTTGCATGCTTCAAAAGTGTCAGCCTCTGGTCCCCCTATGTTAGCTCTCTCATGAGTCTCATCCTTCCTTTCTCTTTCTTTCTTCTCCCTTCCCCTCTTCTCTCTCATCTCCGTGGACTCTATCCCACTCAATTCCCACCGTTTTTCCCCTCTCATGCACCTTGTTCAAGGAATTTTTACCAAAAAGGCTGCAAACAGGGAATTTTTTTTTTTCAAATGCTACATAGTGATAATTATTTCTCCAAATACTAAGCTCAAAGTTGTTCTTGACTTAAACAACTTTTAAAGTTCATCTTAGTAAGAATAATTTCTTCAATAAATATTGTTTCTCATGCAACTGAATTTCATCTTGGCTTGAATAACTTTTAAAGTTCATCTTAGTAAAAACAATTTCTTCAATAAACATTGTTTTCCGTCCGGCTGAACTTCATTTTGGTGTGAACAACTTTTAAATTTCATCATTATTTGAACAATTTCTTCATAATCTCTCACCACATAAATATTCCTACAAGGATTTTAATAATGATCATATCATTAGAATAATGAGTTAATCATTATATAATGATAATAGTAATAATCAATATTACATTAATTAAAAAGTGATTAATGAAAATAAGTAATAATTAAGTTTTATAAAATTAATAATAAATAATAATTAAATTGACATGAACAAAAATAACAATTAATTTACCTCACAAATAATGACTCCCAGTGCCACATCTTGGCCTCCTCCGCGCACGCTATGGTCGTTGTTGTATATTTACTTCTTAAGTTTGATCTAATGTCTCATTTGTCTACGTAGTTGGCGTATTTAAATCAAACCAAGGTGATTCAACTAAAGAAATTGATTGTCGATGGATGACAAATGCCTCATTTGATAGACCACCTTGCTCAAAAGGAGAAGTGTTATATTGATCGATAAATAATACAGGATCATCAAATAAGAACATGAACGATTGAAATTGAGGAGGATTGGGTGAGTCATAATGGGATAATGTCGATGGTGATGGCATGTGATGAGGGTAAAAATGAGTTGGATTGGAAGAGGTGATAGGGCTTGATGATGAGACTAGTATATTATCAAAATGACTAAAATTTTGAGGCTCTTGTTCACTTAAGTTTTTATTTACAACTGGTGGTTGAGTAGACAAGTAACCACCTCGCTGTTTGCTTGGTCTATCTCAAGGAATTTGTGAACGGGGTAGCTCAACTGTTGGTGGAGCTGGTTAAGAATTCATATTAAATCATTTTTCTCTAACTGTGAATAAAATGTTACGCTGGTCTTGAACAACTCTTTCTCGATAATCAATACAATCAGAGCATGTTGAACGATAATTAATTGTTAGCTATATAATTATTTTGCTATGTCAGCTTGAAATAAATAAAACATTAGGTTGAAAAAAATTTTGTATAAAAGAAAATAATGATATTGATTGAAAAAAACTAAAAAAAACCTTACCACATAGCCAGTATCACCATCAACACGTTGGATCGTCTTGTATGTCTCCAATACCATTGCATGTACTCAGATTTTCAATTAAGTTCACCAAGTGCCAGAGGAGCATCAACAATAGCATGTAACCATTCATTCCATGCTTCAATGAAGTTTGAGTATTGTTAAGTCGAATTTGTCGTTATTTTGCCACTTAGCTGTATTGTATAGTAATTTTCAAAATGAACAAGCATAATAGGAATAGGTTGTTGACGACCAAATTGCCTTAGTACACGATCAGGGTGATGCCATTCTATAATATAAAAACATATTAGAGGAACTGAAGCAAGCCAAATTTCAGGCGTTGCCAAGCAATATTCTGGAATCAATTGGTGCACTTCAGAAGATTCATATGGCTGTCAAATTATGTCGTCATCGGTCATTCTATCAAGGAGACTCCTCTATTGGCGTAAGGACGTGGCACCTGGACGAGGATTTTGTCCTACATTTTCCAATCTAACATTATCAACAATAAAAAAAGTAGTGTTAAAATTTGTAAAATTTTGATAATAAGTACATATCAAATATTTGTTGTGTGATTTCAGCATACCTGAAACCCAAAGGAGGTAAGAGAGGGTAAATATTAGACTGTGGATTTGGAGATATAGGTTGTTGTGGTATTAGCATAGAAAAACAATCCCATGCCTATAAATGTAATAATGATAAGCATCCTCCAATCCCATCCTCAGTTAGATTAGTAGCATTACATAATTCTCTGTATAGGTGAGCCAAAACTGCTGAATCCCAACTAAAATTTCCAACTTCTTCTAGATTATAAAGTAGTGGAAGGTACATTAAATACACCCTAGTATCCGATCTATCTAGCATGAGATATCCGCCAATCAACCTGAGAATATATGCACGAGTGAATTATTGAACTTGTACATTGTCTACATCATCAGGTAAGTGATTAAAGTGTTCTTCTAACCAATTCATAAGTAGCCATTGTCTAAGTATTCTATCTGCAAGTGGTCTAACCCCTAGAAGCCATTCACAAACATCTTGCCAATTAAAGTCGGTTTTTCCAATGACAGGCATTCCTACACAAAGAAGGCCTAACTGTATAGCAACATCCTCTAACGTTATCGTGTACTCTCCACGTGTAGTATGAAATGTGTAAGTCTTAAGACAAGGGCTGAGACCAAACTCCAGTCATAATCAAATTGTCCTACCCGAGCAACACCACAAAATCTAGCTAATCTAAGATATTCAAGTATCTGATTGGGTGGCTAAATCCTTCAATTAGCATGCATGACTCGTCTGGTGTGTAAGATTCGAGAGACCTACAGAGAAAAATTAAAAAAAAAGTTAATATTAAAGCATAGAATTAATAAGCATTAGTTAAGATAGATTACTTACATTTTTATTCCAAACTTATTGCGAAATATGTTGAGCTCGTAAGTACAAAAGTGAGTCATCCTCTGGACCAAGGTTAATGACTTTTTCAGGATATTATGCCATTTCAAAATATCTAAACACAACATAACAAATAAATATCCACATAATATAAAAAATTACAAAAACCATTTACATTTCATTTTCATACGTAAAATTGTTTTTTATATAAGCGAAATACATAATTTATTATCTGAATGCCATATTTTGGGGACAAGTAGAATGATTATGTCCAATTTGTCTACATAATCCATATTTATTGGATGGGTTCGGCATGGTCTAATCCATCTCATTACGTATGTGACTTGAACGAGGACAACCTTTATCTCTAATCATTGATGGGTCAGGTATTAGAGTAAAGCAATCAATTTGTGGCCAGTAAGTCTTATCTCTTATTGGATGAAAGTTGTTACTATATGCCATTTACATGGTTTCTAACCTAAAAACAAGATCAACATATTACAATGGTTAATGCCTACTCGTGAGCAACCTGTGACAGCATGCATACATGGAAACTTTTCTACTTGAAACTCTCCACAATCACATTTTCTATCAATCAAGTTAACCTTGCAACAACGACGAAATTGACGAAGTTGAATGTTGTATGGCTCTATAACCTCAAATGATGTTGACATTCTATCAAATTCTCGAATAACACATGTAGATGCACCTTGTGTTACTATGTCTAACTTCTTTGTTAGTGTCTCAGAAAACACTTGACCAGTTGCAATTTATGCATGAACTTGTTGGGTACGTTTCACAAAATAGTTGTTAACTCTATACATGGTCGTCTTTACTAAACCAGTTATTGGTAGACTTCGAACACCTTTGAATACACCATTCATGCACTCTACAATGTTAGTTGTCATGTGTCCATAACGTCGACCTTTAACGTCATATGCACGTGACCATTTTTCTTTGGGAATGGCTCCAATCTATCTAACAGCAGATGCATGTTGCAATACTATCTCTGCTAATTGTTGGTCAACAACATGATGTTCATATGCATACCCTATGAGTAGTTACTAACTTGCTAAAAATAATCATAACATTATAAAATTACCATATCATAAAAAACACAAGGAATCTCACTGATATTTATAAATTTCTCTTTTAGCCAATTTGTTCCATGAGTTTTGTGAAGATTTGAGGCCACATGACATAGACAAAAAACATGATGTGCATATGGTGGCTGCCATCCATGTTGAGGATAAGAAACTACAACCAAAATTGCATGATGTCTGTCTGAAATTAAATAAATTTCTATTCTTTCTTTTACAATACAGTGACACCCATGGTATAAGAACGATGTCCAAGCTGATATTATCTCCCCTTCAACTACCACAAATGCAAGCGGCACAACATTTCTGTCACCATATTGTGATGTAGCCATAAGTAACGTGCCCTTATACTTTCCATATAAAAATGTTCTATCAACTTGTATAATGGGCTTTAAGTGTGGAAAGGCATCAATGCATGACTTGAATGCCCAAAACACACAACAAAACATTTCAACTGGTTACCCATTTGCATTGACTTGAGAGCACTGTTTATTTGAAAATTGTACATATGATCCAAGCATGAAGTGTTGTACTGTGGCCAACCACCGTAGGAGTAAGGAATATGAGATCTCCCAGTTCCCGAAAGCAACAGCAATGACTAATTGTTTTGCATTCCATGCCTTCTTATATGACACTGTATAACCAAACATGGATTGTATCTTCTCTATAATTTGAGATACTTTCACATCTGGCTTATCAGTTACCATTGCTACGATACAAGATGATATCACATCAGCATCTAACTTTGGATGTTTTTGAGTTACTGATGTGCTTAAGCATGTGTGCGGCCCCCCATATTTTGTAATCTGTGAAAAATTTCTATTTTCCTTCTTACAAGCTCTTACTCTCCAATTGCAGTTTTCACCATAGTTAATGCATCGATATTCTTCATACTTTTCACATGAATAATAGACCTTGAATGTGTGAAGAACTTGAACAGAGTATAATTTGACTGCACATCTCAAAACACGAACATTGTTAAACATCTTTCTGATATGCAACTCTTCATTATGACTGAAAGGTAGAATTTCTTCTAATTCATTGAACTCAGGAGCCATAGCTGACTCAACATTAATATGCGAGAAGAAAGCAAATGCTAGCTCATTATCCTGGTTTATCTCGTTATGCTCATCATTGTCATCATGATTATTCCCATCACCAATATTTAATAAGAATCATATTCATCTTCGTCCTCAAATTCATCCATAATATCCTCTATTTGAGGAACAGAGCAAGATAGCCCATTGTTGCCACCACTAGGGAAAGTTCAAATGGGTGAAGATTTTCCATGTGATCGTTAAACATGGATTCTTCTTCTATAATGTTCAGTTGATTGCTACTTGATGGAAGAGTATTTCCAACATTGTTGTCCATTAGTTGTGATCACCTATATTGGCATACAACTCTGCCCATGTTAACTGAGTTGAGAAGCGATGATTCACTTGCCACATTTGTTGTACATTTGAATCATCTTCTAGATTGCATGCTTGGTATTGTGGTGGATTTATGCATGTAGGATATCTATATAATATATCTGTCACAATTTCATTAGGAGGAAGTTGTAGCTTTCGTCCAATAACTTCCTTCAATCTACCAATTGTAATATTTAGATCAACTTTCACTACTTTCACTCTATCACACTCAAATGTTGTATCAGGCGAGCCATTAAAAATTCGTCTATTTGCAAATATACACACAAACTCTTTTCTATGATCTATTATGCTTCCTAAATAATACATTATAATTATTAATTAAAAAAAATAAATTGTAAAACTAAATTAACTCCATAATATCATTATTTTTTAATTCTGTAATGAATATTATGTGGATGTCCATTTACCCCTTCTTCTTCATCTTCTCCAAGTAACTTCTACTGCCTCTACCATCTATTACTCCTTCACTATCCATTCACTCTTGTAACTCACCTCCATTCACATTCATGGGATTGATTATCCACTATTTGTCATTTAAGGATAATTGTAACCTATGTGTAAAACTATGCCTATAAATAGGGCATGTTATTTGTGTTGTAATGCAAGTGAAGAAATACAAGAAGTTCTCTCATTCTCTTGTCTTCATCTTTCTACTTTTGTGGTTTCATTTTTGTTCTATTTCATAAGACGTTATCAGCACGAAGCGCTCTTGTAATCGAAAAGTGTTGTAGTAAGGCTAATCAACTATAAGGTAAATTTCTATATCACTTCTGTAATGGTTTGTTTTATAATTATTCCATTTTATTATTCATATTGATTTGTTTCATAACTATTTTATTCTCTTAATATTAATTTTCATTTTGGTTCCATTCTCTTAATATTAATTTTCATTTAACTTTTTATATGATAATATCATCATGTCAAATCTCACGAAACTTGAGTTTGTGGCTCCTAACGTTATTAGAAAGAATTATTTATCATGGATATTAGATACGGCAATCCATCTAAATGCCAATGGTCTAGGAGACACAATCAAAGAAGGCAACCAAGCATCCAACCAAGATAAAGCCAAAGCCATGATCTTTTTATGTCACCATTTGCATGAGGGGCTCAAGATTGAATATTTGACCATAAAAAATCCACTGGTTCTTCAGAACAATTTAAAGGAAAGGTATGACCACTAGAAAACTGTAATCCTTCCTAAAGCTCGTTATGACTGGATGCATTTACGTTTACAAGACTTTAAATCTGTGATCGAATATAATTCTGCAATGTTTAGAATCAGTTCTCAACTGAAATTATGTGGAGAAAAGATTACTGATGAAGATATGTTAGAAAAAACATTCTCCACATTTCATGCATCCAATGTACTCCAGTAGCAGCAATACTGTGATAAAGGTTTCAAAAAATATTCTGAATTAATTTCTTGCTTGCTTGTGGCTAACCAAAATAATAAGCTTTTAATGAGGAATCATGAATCCCATCCTACTGGCTCCACTCCATTCCCAGAAGCGAATGTAGTGGCAACTAAATCAACCGTGGTCATGGTCGTAGACGTGGACGGGGCCGTGGTCGGGGCCGTGGGTGTGGCCGTCATAGTGGAAGTGGTCGTTCCCACCAGAAGTGGGCAAATAATGATGAGCGTCACCAAAAAGAATCTAGTGGAAATAATAATCATGTTGAAAATGTTTGTTATCGTTGTGGTGGCAAGGATCATTAGTCTCGTACCTGTCGTACGCCAAAGCATTTGGTTGACCTCTACCAAGAATTGCTAAAAAATAAGAATAAGAATAAAAATAAAGGCAAAGAGCCAAAGGCATAAACAAATTTTGTTAGAGAAGAAGGCGATTCTGATTATGGTAACATGGATATTACTCATTTGGATGTTGCTGATTTCTTTGCCGATCTTGATGGAAGAATTGATCACTTAATTGGTGATGGAAGTGTCAAAAAATGAGTCATCTTGATGTAATTGAGTTTTTATAATTTAAGTATATTTTCATGTTTTGCTTATAAGTGTGCTCTTTCATTTACCACAATAAATTCTGTACTTGTAAGGTTATTACCCCCAAAATAAATATAATTATGAGTTTTTATTCATGATAAAATTATGTTTTCTTTTTAATCTTTTTCCTGTGTTTTTTTTTCATGAAGAATGACCATTATTGACATCAATAATGAAGATTTGTGTCTCGTTGATAGTGCGACAACTCACACAATACTCAGAAATGAGAAATATTTCTCTTTTCTGGTAATGCGAGAAGCCAATGTACAGACTATATTTGGAAGTATAAACCTCATTGAAGGCTCTGGAAGAGCTGATGTATTGCTACCTAAAGGAACAAAATTACATATTGATAATGCATTTTACTCTATCAAGTCTAATAGAAATTTATTGAGTTTCAAGGATATCCGCAGAAATGGATATCATGTTGAAACAATAAATGAAGGAAATCAAGAATACTTGGTTATCACAAATTTAATTTCTGATAAAAAATGTATTCTAGAAAAATTACCTGCCTTTTTTTCAGGCTTGTACTACACACATATTAGCACAATTGAAACACATGCTATTGTAAACCAGAAGTTTACAGGTGAGAATAAATTTAATGTTTGGCATGACCGGTTAGGCCATCCTGGGACAATTATGATGCAAAAAATAATTGAGAATTCATGTGGACATTCACTGAAAAGTCAACAGATTCCACAATCACATGTTTTCTCATGTGCTACATGTTCTAAAGGAAAGTTAATCATTCGACCATCACCAGCAAAAATAGAAAGTGAGTCTCTCATATTTCTAGAACATATACAAGGGGATATTTGTGGGCCGATACACCCACCATGTGGACCATTTAGATATTTCATGGTTTTAATTGATGCATCAACAAGATGGTCACATGTTTGCTTATTATCCTCTCGTAACCTACCATTTGCAAGGTTACTTGCTCAACTAATTAGATTAAGAGCACATTTTCCTGATTATCTAATCAAAAGAATACGTTTGGATAATGCTAGTGAATTTACTTCGCAAGCTTTTAATGAGTATTGTATGTCTCTTGGAATTGATGTTGAACATCCTGTAGCACATGTTCATACACAAAATGGACTTGCAGAATCATTAATTAAACGACTACAATTAATTGCAAGACCATTACTGATGAAATCAAATCTCCCAAATTCTGCTTGGGGACATACAATTTTGCATGCAGCATCATTAATTCATATCAGGCCAACAAGTTATCTCAAGTCCTTCCCTTTACAATTGGTTTTTGGTCAGGAACCTAATATCTCCCATCTAAGAATTATTGGAAGTGCAGTATATGTTCCTATTACTCCACCACAACGTACTAAGATGGGTCCCCAAAGAAGGATGGGAATATATGTTGGATATAAATCTCCTTGTATAATAAAATATCTAGAACCATTAACAGGAGATTTATTTACGGCTCGATTTACCGATTGTCATTTTGATGAATCAAAATTTCCAACATTAGGGGGAGAAAAGAAGCAGTTGGAAAGAGATTAGTTGGAAGGAACTTTCATTATCTCAACTTGATCCTCGTACAAAACAATGTGAACTACAAGTTCAAAAGATAATTCATTTACAAAGGTTAGCTAATCAGTTGCCAGACACATTTACTGACCCAAAGAAAGTGACCAAATCACATGTTCCAGCTGCTAATGCTCCATCAATGAAAATCTGGCAGATTTCTTCACCAAGTCACTTCCTTGTACAATATTTGAAAAGCTTGTTCATGATATCAGATGCTGTAGACTCAGAGATATCAACTGATATTACCAAGAAGGGGAGTTAACACATACTGTACTCTTTTTTCCTTGACTAAGATTTTTATCCTATTAGGTTTTTCCTAGTAAGATTTTTAATGAGGTAACACTGGATAGCGTAACAATGAATGTGTACTCTTTTTCTTCCTTTAGGTTTTTATCCTACAGGGTTTTTCCTAGTTGAAGTTTTTTAACGAGGCACATATTTGTATAATGGACATCCAAGGGAAAGTGTTATGAATATTATGTGGATGTCCATTTACCCCTTCCTCTTTATCTTCTCCAAGTAACTTCTACTACTTCCACCATCTATTACTCCTCCACTATCCATTCACTCTTGTAACTCACCTCCATTCACATTCATGGGATTGATTATCCACTATTTGTCATTTAAGGACAATTGTAACCTATGTGTAAGACTATGCCTATAAATAGAGCATGTCATTTGTGTTGTAATGCAATTGAAGAAATACAAAAAGTTCTCTTATTCTCTTGTCTTCATCTTACTACTTTTGTGGTTTCATTTTGGCTCTATTTCATAAGAAATTCAATTATTTATATATTTTTCAAAAGAAAGTAGTAGACTAATCATTTACTTAGAGTTATAAAAACTAGACTATTCTTTTATTAAGAAACTTATTTACATTTTTAAGTAAGATAGTAACCTGTAATATCTTTAAATGAACAATGACTGTAGAACATCTATCATAAAAAAATATTTAGAATAAAAATATTAATATGTTAAATTTAATAAATTAAAAAATTAATTTAAATTTAAAATAAACGTTATATATTAAAATTGTATTATAAAATTCTAATATATAAGTATAAAATTAATAATATAAATTAAATATTTTAAATATATTAAATAAATAATTTTCTATTCATTCCATTTTATTCAAAAAAATATTATAATTAAATACTATAAAAAAATATGAGCTAAAATAATTGCCTCTGCTTCATTATTAGAAAGGATCTTAAAAATTATAAGTATTTAAAAGGATTAAATATATTTAAAAATATTAAATTATCCCACAGCTACATCCCTAAATTTCCTCTAACTTATACTCCATTATTGGATATTTTTAATGATTAACTTAGATAAATATTTGATTAAATAAATTAATTTGAAAATGTGAGTTTTTTATTCAAAAAAATTGCCTCTGCTTCATTTTTATCCTGGTCCCCAACTTCATATTTCAAATGTTCAATTTTAATTTATCTATATTATTAAAGAATAATTATATTCCTTTCAGCCTCTAATTTCTATATTGTGAATAAAGGCTTCTAATGAGATATATACTTTGGCTAGCACATAATGGTAAATTTACATTGAATAATGATAAGCTTATAATGAATACACTTGTGTAATTTTACATTAGGTACCGTTTAAGTGACCCAAAAAAGCATCCTTATGATTGAAAATAAAAATAAATGTTAATAATTATTTCACATTAGTTATTTAAAAATTATAATTACTTAATATGACAAAACAATTAGCCATTGCTGTTGAGTAACTTTTTTAAATTTATATTTTATTATTTGGTCTCACTAAATAATTATAATTTTTAAGATCCTCTTTAATAAATATTGCTTTTTCTAGATCCTCCTCTCTAATTTTTCCCAAAAATTAAAAAAAAAAACTCCTTTCTTTCATTATTATTAACCCCACCATCAGTACTCTTTTTATCAGGAAACTTTTAGCACCATTTAATGCTAGTTTTCGTTGACTAGATACAAGACCAAACTAAACTCAACCAAATATTATCTAACTAGATATATATTTAATCTAACTACTTATTTACTCCAACACTATCTACTAAAAAAAAGATATATAATTAGTCAGATTATAAAAAAATAAACTACAATTTATTCTATATGACAATTAATTATATGTCTACATTTTTTAATTAAAACAAACTCAACATGTAAAAATGACTAAATATAAAATTCTTATCCATCATTTAGCAAAATACATACCAAAATTTTTTAAAAAAATTTAATCAAGAGAATGTACCTTAGTTAGAAGAAAAATTAAGTTTCAAGTTGAGAAAAGAATTGAGAAACTGAGAAAAGAACTACTCTTCTTAATTTGAGCATAATTTGGAGTGTTTTTTCACTCCAAATTATGGTTTTGGCCGCACATTATCCAAATAAGCAGAATTTTTAGTAAACCTTAGTTTGGCCCAAAACCATGATTTCATGAAAAACAAAAAAATGTTACTTTTTGAAAATATGGTCCTTTTTTTTAGTTGTAATACTAGCTCGAATCCTTAATATAAGAGCCTATTGACTAATTTGAGTAAATTAAGAAAATTAGTTAAGTTAGCTATTTGTAATAAAGTAGTGTTGTTTTTCATAAAATACCTTTTCTAATCATGTGTATTTGCTAAAAAAACCATGTGATGAAATATTTAACATGTGTAATTACTATAAGGACTACTTTAGAAAAAATAGATAAATATCATAAATAAAATAGAGTGGGATTTTATGTTTATGATCAAATTGAATATCAAAATAACTCTTATATTAAAGACTGGAGTTAGTATATTGTTAAAAAAAAAAAGATTAGTTGTGAAAAAATATCATGGGATTTCATATTTAAAATCTTTAAGGTAAAATAATATTTTTCTGTTGGCAAAAAAAATATTTTTCTTAAAACATATTTAATCTTATATTTTATAAATACATATACACATATTACTTATTTCTTAATTACATTTTTTATATATTATTTATTATGTTGGCAAAAAATATATTATTAACAAATTTATTACTTCAAATAAAAATATATTATAAAATCTATATTTTATGTAATTATCATACTAACTCATGTTCTTTTTAGTAATTTGTATATATAAAAAGTGTTTTTAATAACAATTATCTAAACACTCTCTTTTTATCAAAATCATTTTTTTACAAAATCTATTCTCAAAAATAAATTTTCTCTCCGAAACTATTCTCCAAACCATATTTGATTTTATCCAAATACCTCTTAAGGACAGATATTTAAAGGACAGATCCAAAATGTCATCTCTTTTGCTAAAATATTTATTTTGCCTCCGTAAAACAATATTTATACAAAATTTAACCCCTCATTTTATGTTTTAGACCTCCCAACTCCTTCAGCCCTAGATCCATCTTGCACATAAGCAAGTTCGTAGCCAAATCTGTTAGCTTCTTGGTGAGGGTTTAGTTTGGCGAAAGTGGTAAAATGTTTGAGAAAATGCTTACATTTAATATCCAACATCAAAGGTATCAAACATAGTTGTCTTCACTAAAACATATCTATATTTGAGGGGGGAAAAAAGCTACCAAATTCCTCCTCTACCTTTTTTTTTTGGCCTTTTTTAAAAAAGTACTACCTTCGGTTCTTAATATAAGATATAGTTGACTAATTTGAGGAAATTTAAAAAATTACAAAATTACTTTAAAGTATTCATATTTATTGTTTTTCTTTAAACTAATTTGCCTCACTTATAAATTGATATATAATCTAATGATACATATAAGTATTTTAGAGAGATCATATAACATTTGCTATAATTAAGTAATTTTACTAATTTTCTTAACCTCTCAAAATTAGTTAACTGTGTCTTATATTAAAGATCAAAGGTAGTAGTATCATATATCTGGGTCTAGGCTACCAAAGACTATTGTTTTAGTAATATTTTGCATATGAAACTAAAAGCATATAATAGGATCACTCCTGACCTAGGCGGCTTAGGTTGAGGTTATAATATACTACTTTGGTCTTATTTATAGGACAGAGAGAAGATATTTTTTAGTCCTGATTATAGGGCACTGAGAAAAATTTTTTGTATGGATGTATAATTTTACCTTTTATTTATTATTTTGTTGACTTTATTTATATGAGGTATAATATATATTAAAAAGTGATAAAGTTAAAAAATTATTGAATTTTAAATTAGAGTTAATAAAATTTAAAGTTTTTCTTGGCCTGTATGAAACATGTTGAAAGTAACTTATAAATAGGACCAGAGGAGTATATCTGTATGTAAGAATCAAGGAACCAACCATAAACATAATTATTGGGGGAAAAAAGCAATAAACATAATTTGGGTAGCTTCAAAATCAGCATCATGGTGTCACACTTCCCTAACCCAATAAATTAATTATTATTTTGTGACAAAAAGGATTTTGAATGAGTAAATAACTTAATAAAAAATTCCAGATGGAGGCATCAGTTTCTTCTTCAGTGGTCCATATTATTGCATAGTTAAAATAATAAATTATTGAATTAACTAATAAAAATCATATTCTTAACCACTAAATTCAACAAAATAACGTCCTCTTAATAGTTGTTTACAATGTAATAGCCACTAAGAAACTATTATAGTGGTGTTATGAAAATGAGAAATATAAGCAAGATTTAAAATGAAAGAGGTGAGTAAGATGACAGAGAAATTGAGAGAAAGAGGAGTATATTCTTATTCATTTGAATGATCAAAATGTGCATTATATAGTCTTCTATTTATAGACTCCAAAACTCAACCAAGGATTACATAAATACATAACAATATTAATTCACATAAGTGTGGTACATGTACCTTTTAAGTTATGGAATAAAAACTTCTAAAAACTATTCAATGGAGAGGTTATAGAGTGTAGAATATGAAAGGTCAAGAGTTGAGAGAATTTATAGACATCCACATATTCTAATATTTATAACACTCCTCCTTGGATGTCCATAAACAAATATTGTGCCTCATTAAAACCTTACTAAGAAAAACCCAGTGGGACAAAAACCTAGTGAAGGAAAAAGAGTACACAATATATATTAAGACTGTCTCATTAAAAACCTCAACCAGGAAAACCCTATGGGACAAAACCTTAGTTAAGGAAAAGAGTGCAGCATGATCTTTGCTTCCCCTATCAACAGCATAACTCTATATCATTTTATCATAATAGAGTATACTAATTTCTCAAGTCATCTAATGTTTTTTCAAGCATATCTTCTTTTTAGTCGAACTACGCATAGTACATCATCATCAGCTTATATTGAAATGTATTCCTCTAACATATCTTCTAGATATGTGGAATTATCAATATATTCTTCACTTGTACTGAGAAAACTGCAAAGAAAGGTTATTCTAAAAAAATATAATAATATATCTTGCATCGGCATGATTAATTTAATTTGAACAAAATGATATCATATAATAGTTTCATAGAACTATATATTCAATCTTAATTTCGTTATTTACATGCATACTTGCAGAAACTTATCTTTACCAATAAAATTATAACACGTAATGTTGACAATATATGTAAATATTATTATAGAATAAATATATGGGACTTCTAGTCTATTTAGTTGAATATATTTTGCAGACAAAATTAATATAACAAAATCAATCATTTTGCAATCATTGATGCATTCAATAACTTAATCTACGGGTCAAGTAAGATACAAAATTATTTATTTTCTCATACATTTTTCTAAGCTAGATATGTATACTCAAATTATCCTATTCAACATAATATTTTAAATATTGGATGATTTTCTTCTATTTAAATACTTCTGGCATTTTAAATCCTTCAAGAAAATAATTTGTTGCATCATATATATTATTTATGATAATCAAACAAGCCACCCCAACTGTACATTAATTGGACGAGTAAACTTTACTATAACAAGTTTCAAGTAAAACTCTATCCAACATCAACTCACACTTGTATTTCAACAGTCTCCCCCTCAAGTGTGAGTCATAAAAACATGTTTTCCTTATTCATGTATTTCAAAAACAGTGACTAGCACATAATAGGCTAATAACCTCTATCACTTGGAAGTCTAAGTACTTTCTAGTTCATATATAATTATGGAATTTAATTCGATTAGGCTATTACTTTTCAGACTCTTTCGAAATCGAAGTTCTAATATAGATCAATGGGTCTTTTTTTTACCATTAATTCTTTATCTGCCCATAAAGAAAAATATGTATTAGTTCTTCAGGAACTATATTAATATTTTTACACATAATTCTTAAGGAACTATGTAATTTGAGAAGCACAAGGAGATAAATTCATCTTAATAATATCGTAATACATAATAATAAATAATTATAAGTATCATAAGTTTAACTTGTAATATATATAGAATTTACACATACTGCAAAGATGATTGTGTCCAACCAATCAAAATTAATATAAACTATTTATAATAATTTTCTCATAAAGTTAAATAACTTTCCATTCTCTCAATTCATAAGTGACATAAATATATGATTTTTCTCTCAAATGTCACAGCAAAAACTAATTTAATTATAGATATACAATTTTCTTTTATACTTTTTCAAAATGTATGAACTTAAAGAATTAAATAATGTTTGAATTAATCCAATAATCATAAATTTTTAAACTATAATCATCATTTGCACATGCTTAATTTATTCTCATAAACAAACTCATTTAATTAAAAAGAACACAAATATAGAATATCTTTTAAAATAAACTTTCTGAGAATAAAGTGTAAAATTGAACTTATTGTCAAAACTTCTTAACATTAATATATATTATTGATTTAATTTGTAATACTCAAAAGATATTTTTTGAAAAATTACTTACACATTGTATGAATGCCTAACTTTTCTTTCTCAACTAATTTCTTGTTTAGTTAAATTCAAAACATTTTCAAATGCTCACAATAAAATTTATTGTCAATAAATCATTCAAACTAAGATCATACAAATAGCATATAAATAAACAAAAAATATGAACAATATATTATCTCTTTAA